>NW_005843141.1:0-276 GCF_000455745.1 Alligator sinensis | reverse complement strand
AAAGAGGAGTGAGGGGTCAAGGAAGCTGAACCCTATGCTCCAATGCTTGGGAATGAGCAGCTCAGCATGGGGCAATGGTGCCCTGCCCCCCACTCAGCTTGAGCCAGAATTGAGTTGCCCTGTTTCTTTTGTGTTTAGCCTTTTTCTTCAGTAGAGCACAGCAAGTGGCCATGATACTGGACATTGTATAAGTTATGCACTGAACCACCTGCAATGGACACCCAGGCACAGCCTGTAATCTGCAAGAACAACTGAGTGGAAAGGGGTGGGGTGTAG
>NW_005843140.1:322414-326361 GCF_000455745.1 Alligator sinensis | reverse complement strand
CCCCCCCGTTACCCCCCTCGTGCTTCAGTCATTTCCATCTAATCTGTAACTCCGCATAGGGGGCATGTCTCTGCCACCATCACCTGTGTCAGGCACTAATTTGCTTTGTGAACAGGTAGGCTGGCATCAATCCTAACTCAGTCCCAGCCACCCCTCCTCCCCAGCCTCCTCAGAGTCCTGTCTGCTTGAGTGCCGCTGGATTTACTCTGAAAGGAGGTTAACCTCTAAAAGGAGGTTTCTAACCAGCAGAGGAGTGAGGTTTCTGAACAGGCCTCCCTGGGGCAAAAGCCCCAACTAGCTTTAAAATGGAGCTGGTTTTATGAACAGGATTATATGACAAAGAAACAGCCTGCACCGGTACAGGCTGGGGACCGACTGGCTAAGCAGCAGCTTTGCAGAAAAGGACCTGGGGGTTACAGTGGCCAATAAGCTGAATATGAACCAGCAGTGTGCCCTTGTTGTGAGGAAGGCTAACAGCATCCTGGGCTGCATTGGTAGGATCGAGAGAAGTGATTATTCCCCTTTATTTGCCACTGGGGAGGCACTGGAGAGTCCTGGGTACAGTTTTGGGCCCCCCACTGCAGAAAGGATGTGAATAAATTGGAGAGAGTCCAGTGGAGGGTAGCAAAAATGGTTTGGGGGCTGGAGGACATGACTTGTGAGAAGAGGCTGAGGGAACTGGGCTTATTTAGTCTGGAGAAGAGAAGTCTGAGAGGGGATTTAATAGCAGCCTTCAAGTGGTAACAAAGAGGATGGAGCTGGGCTGTTCTCAATGGTGGCAAATGACACAACAAGGAGCAATGGGCTCAAGCAAGGAAAGTTTGTATAGATATTAGGGAGAACTTTCTCACGAGGAGGGTAGTAAAGCACTGGAACAGGTTACCCCGACGGGTGGGGGAGGCTCCATCCTTGGAGGTTTTCAAGACCCAGCTAGGCAATACCTTGGCTGGGATGATGTAGTTAGGGATGGTCCTGCTTTGAGCAGGGGGCTGGACTAGATTTGACCTCCTGAGATCGCTTCAGCCCTATTTTCTGTGATTCTACGAAAGCAGGAAGCTGCACTGGTTGACACAGCCAGTCACTTCCAGTCTTGTGTCCTCAGCTGTATGGATCTGTAGGTGACCTGACTCAGTGCCCGGCAGGAGAGCTCGCTGCTCAGTCTTCGGTTCATTCAGTCTCACAACCTTACATGCTAGGAAGGTGCACTAAGAATCTTACCCCCATTCTATAGATGGGGAAACTGAGGCTTACTGGTCTTGTGGGTAAGGCACTGGCCTGAGCTTCAGGAGCTTTGAGTTCAGTATCCTGTTGTGCCACAAACTCCCCCTGTGCCAGATTCTCCTGGGCAAATCACTTAGGACCAGATCCTACTGGGCACCTAAGTGGATTTAGTGCCTGATCCTGTTCCAGCCTGCTTGCGTTCCTGAGAAACACTAATGCAAACTGTGGGGTGTCCTCCTCCTCACTGCTCTTTGTGGCTTAGTATTAAGGCTGAAGACAGCATGGTACAAATGTGAGTGCATTGACTTGTTTCCAGGCATCTGAGCAGGGTAGACTAGGATCACACCTCAGCACCTGGTACGTCCACATAAGTGCCAAATAGGTGCAATAGGATCTGCTCTCTGCACCTCCCTTCCGCTGTCAGTAAAATGGGGATAATAATTCTCCCCCAACCATCATCTGCTTTGAAACTGCAAACTCTTCAGAGCACAGGCTGTCTCTTGGGGCTGTACATGTGCATGGCCTAACGTAACAGCAACCTGATCATGCTACTAGGATGCAAATCATCTACAGTAACAGTCAGGGAGGTGAAAGCATTTGCTAAGCCAATCTTAAAACACAGACACTCTCGCTGCCCCTTCCCCCAGCTTAGGTTTTCTGGACTGTGCTGTCTTTGTCTAGCTTGCTGCCTTGTGCCTGCTCTGGAAATGTAGCCAGAATTCATTAGTTATCCACCTGCAGAAAAATGTTGGTCAGCCTCTTCCTGCCCTTCGATCCCAAGTAGGAAGGGAAGGACAAGGGGCCGATGGATCCTCTGAGAAAGGGGAAATTCCTGACCCATCCTGTCAATTTGCCTTTAAGACAGGGAGGGTTTTAAGGTGGGGAAAGGGGTTCGGGAGGAGGGGATTGCCAATTATATTAAAGTGGCTGCCCAGGAAAAAAAAATCAATATTTAATTCTGGCCCCATTGATTTGTGGTTCAGACACTCCAGTGCTTCACTCTGTTTTGATCAGATTTCATGGCCGTAGATGAGAGAGTTCTGGCTGCGCGAGTAAGAGACTGGAGATACTAAATGACACCACGTGGACTTGAAGTGGGAAAAAATATAGAACTTTTCCTTAAATAAAGAGAAAACAGAGGAGAAGTGGGGTGGAAAAAAAAACAACAGAGCAGCCATAGAACGGAGCAGCCTATTAGCAGGAAAAAAGTTGGTACCTATGCTGAGATTTCCTCTAGAAACATATATTATATTCTCCCCAGCGCTGTCATGTTACCCGTCCAACTAGCAAAAATCCTGCTCTCCAGTTGTAAAAAAGGCATCTCCCTTCAGCTTGTTAACCCAAAGACTCAGGGTTCAAAACCATGGAATTAAGTGATTCCAAGGTTAAGTCTTGACCAATCTATCAACAAGTAAAAGTCCAGGGGATGGCCTGAGGGGGTACATGAGAACTGCTCTGCGCTCTTATTATTATGCTGTTTCTATTTCCCGTTTCATAGTACAAGAGCAAACATAATGAAACATAACTAAGTGATCTAAGGAAAAAATAATGTGTTTGGCCTTTTTCACAATTTTCACATGACATGCAGTTAAACTGCGGAACTCATTGTCACATGATGTTGCCAAAGCCAAGAATTTAGCAAGATTCATGGAGGGTCTGGATGTTTTTACAGATAAAAAAAGAATCTCCAGAGATTAGAAAGGCATGTGTCAAAGATTTAGAGATGTAAAACCTCATGCTTTGATTCCCTGGACTTTAAATCAGTCACTCCTGGCATGGGTTGGGAAATTTTCAACAAAATGCTTTTTTCACCAAATATGCTCATGTATTAAAATCTAAACTGCTTTCAGGGAAGAACAGGTTTTCAACAAACCTCCCATCCTGAAATTTGTTTTTCTTCTTTTGAAATCATCAAACATCCTATTCTAATTTTTCTCCCCCCCCCAAAAAAAATCCATTTTCGGCATGGAGGGGTATGTTGGTTTGACATGTAGGTAAAGTGACAGTGACAAGAATTAAAAAAGGGAAAACAAAATAAAATATTTAGAAATGCTCTAAACAAGCCCTGGCATTGTCTAGATTCAAAAGTCTTCAGATTTTTCCATTTGGGTGAATTTTTGAGATTTCAACTTGTCCTGCTGATTCAAGATGGGAAAACTGTTTCTTGCCCAGTTCTGTAACAGAATTTGTTTAGAGTTGAAAAGGGGTCCCTCAGGGGAGAAGTGGGAGAGAGATTATCCTAGTCTGCCTACTGCTGGGTTTCTTCTCCTTTTCCCCAGAATCGGCTGATACAGGCTGTTGTCATGGTGCCAACCTAAAATAGGCTTTGGGTCTGATCCAGTCATTCTTATAGGTCATGGTTACATAATGCCCTTTGGCCAGATCTGTGGAAGATTGCATTATTGCACTAATTCCACCAAAGCTAGCATTGACCCTTCCCAATGAAAATGCCTAAGATGCACACACACAAGCCATATCCAGCCCTTTATTTCTCCATCTATCTCATCTGGCTCCAGTATCAGCAGTATTAAGTGCTTTCCCCAAGGTTATGCAGACAGGGCGTGGCAGAGCAGTGAACTGAACCCAGCTGTCCCACATCCCAGACCTGCTCCCATAACCACTTCCCATCCTGCCTTGCCTCCCTTTTCATCACTTCAGTGGCCTCAGTGCTGGGAAAGCATTGATAACCTCATGATTTTTTTTTCCTTTGGTGCATGACAGTAGCC
>NW_005843140.1:316938-322383 GCF_000455745.1 Alligator sinensis | reverse complement strand
AGGAATTATAAGAGCTAATCAGTATTCACAATAGAATAAAATATGCAAACATGAGATTTATTCTGTTTATTAAACTGACAACTTTGTGGATTTTGTGCCAAAAGAAAAAAGAAATGAATAACTTCATCCTGAGTGCTAATGATCCTAGTGGTGAGGTGCTTGCTCTCCCATGCTGGAGCTGAAGAGACTGTGTGATACACCACGGGGAGGAGAGCTGGTCAGAAGAGAACAGTACATGGCTATCATTCATATAAGTTGCTTACTGTTATCAGGGGCCAGCAGGACTTGAGAAGTAAATTACAGCAGTATTGTCTGTAGCTATTTATATCATTGCCTTTGAATGCATATGGAAGTATATGTGCATGTGTGAATATATATACACACACATATGAACATGGAGCTCTGTTGTCTGTGGAGATTATCATATAAAAAGGGATAAGTGACCCCCTAACCCAGACCTACTTTTCCCTGCTTGATGCTGGAACCCTTTGCTGCAGCAGGCAGACCTTCATGACCTGAATGAATCATCTCTGCCTGCACAAATCAGGTTATGATCATACCAAAAACAGGACAGGGCAAGGCTGGTGTACTCACTTTCTGAGGAAGACTTCAGGAAGTCACAGGGGTCTGATAAGGGACAAAGTCTCCTCTGATTCAGTCCTGAATCAACTGTACCATATGAGCCAAAGGCAACTGCAGGGGGGTTTGTCTTCTGGAGGAGATGCCAGATAAAAGGCCTGACTGCTCTTGATCCTTACAGATCCTCTGAGCTTTTCATCCAGAGATCTCAAAGCATGCTACCTTATGCCCATTTCACAAATAAGGAAACTGAGGCATAGGGTTCTGCAGTGACTTACCCAAGAGTATCCATCAGTCCAGGGTCACAACAAGGAACAGATCCCAGCCCCTAAACCTCAATCGAGTGCTCTAGCCATTAGACAACAACAGCACTGTTCGTGGAGTTAAGCTTATTTTCTCTTGGCTGTTCTGGCTATGGACCAAATACTGAAAGTATATATTTCGGTTCAGTACCATTGAAGCTGATGGGGATATTGCTTGCGTTAAGATTAAGTGCAAATGAAGGACACAGTACAACTACCTAAAATCAATGGAAAGACTTCAGTGGGCCTCAAGTATCCCCTCAGTAAGCTGAAGCATCTTTGCAACCAGCGTCTCATCTGCTCAGCCGTGCTGTGAAACCCCCGTCTTGTTTCCTACTGAACTGCTCTGTTAGGGGCAATATACTGGGCAAGGCCTCCTGATCAGCAAACCACCCAAGTAAAAGTCAGGCAGATTTCCTGCCAGGGCAATGACTAGCTTACTGCAGGTGATTCACCTGAGCGCAGGTTTCCAGTCCAAAGAAAACTACACATCAAAGCAAGCAGTATCCTGCAAAGAAAAGTGCTGTTTTCTGTTGCGCTCTCTTCCCCTGCGGGGAATGAGGGAGAATCTGATCTTTCTCCCAACTATCTCTGATTCAGGAGTAACAGTGCTAAAATTGGCTCTTAGTAGGGGGAAAGACACAAGCAGATGCCTTTAGCAGCCTGGCATGCAGAAATGGAGGCAAACAGAGCAAGTTCAACATGGCAGACAGGATTTGGAACAGAAATTCAATAAACTGATGTAATCTAAATCAGTTAAATCTGATACTACATCAATCCAGGTTTATCTTAAACCAGTTTCAGCCATTTTGAAAGTGGTTTATGTGCACTGAACTTCTGTTGTGTTACAGATTTGAACCAGTTTCCAATCACTTATACCAGTTTATGTGCAATTTCTGTCCCTAGCCCTGAAGAGCAAACAGCCATCAGGTCATGGCCAGGAGCAAAACGCTTATTATTTCCCCGCCAACATTTTTGCCTTGTGTGTTTTGTCTCTTCAGTGGGGCGAGACTGAATTAAAGATAAAGAAAGGAGCATTTCCTTGTGTATTCTGGACTTTCCAAACCCCTTCCCGCTCTCCTCACACACAAGAAATATTTGAAATTGGACTCTCTTGGGGGTGGGGGGGAGAAACAACTATGCTGAATTTTGCAACTATCGCCACTGCTGCATTCCCCTGGGCAAATAGTGACCGGGTTTAACTTACAGAGTTGGTGGCAGCATTTGGGAAGAGGCCAAAATCTGCCTCACTTTCCTCTTTATTATATCTGCTTGCAAATCTTGTGTAATCTTTAATCAAATGCTTCAGTGCTCCTGTAAAGTTAGACAAGATTTATACATGGGTCTGAGCCATTTATTCTGGACAAAAACAAAGATATCTTCAGATTCCAAGGATGTTCGGTCCTTTTCCATTTGAAAAAGTCGAAGGCAACAGTTTCTATCTTTGTGCCTGCAACCCTGCAATAACAAACCTTTGTGTGAAGGCATGAAAACTTTGAGACAAGTAGGAAAGGGAGCGAAGAGGCAGCAGCTAGGAGGCTCAGTTGCCATGTAATAAGATGCACAGTGCAGGAGATGCTCTAGATGCTATGATGATTTTGCACAGAGGGCATGAAAATCCTTTGCACTTCTGCAGATCTTTACATGCTCAAAGCACTGGGCCAGCATTAACCAACACTGCCAAGCATCCAAAGTGTCATTATCACCATTTTTCAGATGCAATGCAGAGAGGCAAAGAGAGCTACCAAAGGCCACACGGAGAGAGGTGCTGGATCTAGCTTCTTTCTGTATTGAGGGTTGCCCGCCGCCACGGTGTCTGAGCGTCTGATAAGCAACTGCCCTGCTAGCCGAGTTCAGGAACTGCTGACTCTCAGTCCAGGACTGGTGTGTGAGCAGCCCACGAGCTGGACTGTAAAAGCACTGCAGGACTGAATGTGTTATCACCTGTGTCTCAGCACAAAAGTGTTTGCTCAACACTTCAGCATTGTGGGACAGAAACAAAATCAAAGTCATATCCACCAATTCCCTAGGACTTGTATGGAGAGAAGGAAAAGGCTTTTGGTACCCGCATGGTGCTTCCTACGTCCAAAGCACTGTGCACACATTACCCAAGCACCGTTCCCATTGCCCAGATGGAGAAACTGAGGCATGGAGGGATGCCACACAGCAGGTGAAGGCAGGATTTTGAGCTGAGACAGTGCTGACTGGCACAGGGAATCACGCACTGGCTGGGATGTCTTGCTCCCATGCTCAGGGTGCACAGGATGGCTGTATGTGTGGGACTGGGAGTGGATGTTCCCCCCCAGGTCATGCTGACAGAAACCTTGAGTTCTTCACCTCCCTCTGTAGTATGGACAGTGGGTTGCCTTCTGGGATTGTCTGGGCATCTCTCACTCAATCAGGTCCCTGCCTTGGCAGGGGCTGCAGACAGCCGTGCCTTCTCAGCCTCCTTAGCTCACCCGTGGCACCCAGCGTAATTTTTCTAAGGACTGAAATATGTGACTGAGCAAAAGTCCTTTGGGCCTGGGACTGAGTCTGCGGGTGAAATGTAATGGTGAGAGTAAACGATCTAACAGTCTCATCTGCTTTTACGCTCCATGCAACCCTGGCACCACATGATAATTACACTATCAGCTCCCTGGGGCACAGCCTGGCTCATTGTGTCGTGTCCATACAGTGCCAGCACTATTGGGTCCTGGTCCATCACTGGGCCTCCTGATATATAGTAATCCTGTGTCCACCATCACTTAAGTATGTATGTCAGTGACTCCAGCTAATTAAAGTGCAATTCAGAGAATCAATAGCGCCCTAAGCCAGAACTGACTCTGGCCTAGTGCAGTGTCCTCTCAAAAGAAAACCCTGACCTGCTTAAAAGAACCACTCCATATCACCGGAGGAAGTGCCAGCATACAGGACAAAGATCCCCAATCACCAGAAGTCAAAGGGAAGTCCCCGGTCCCTGTGAACTGCCAGTTCCTGCTGGGTCAGCACAGGCTGGAGGACTGAACCCCAGGGAGAAAGACCCGTAGGTCTGCAAGGAGAAATATAGTTGCTTGCAATGACTGGCTCAAAGGCTTGTCGCTCCTCACACTGCACTGCTTCCCAAGTTGACTCTTCCTTTGTCCCCATTATGCTACAGGTTGGCATTAGAGCATCTCATGCCCAGCTGGGGGAGGAGGGGGTGGCTTTTCAGCCTGTGCCACCTCCCCTCTTCCTGCTGTCACCAACTCAGTGGCTGACAAATGGTTTGCAGGGAGCTCTGCCAGCTGTCCTCAGGCCACACAGCGTGAGCAAGCATCTCCTTCCCTTGCTCTGCACCAGGGAATCCCTTGGATATTAATGGTGGCTGGAGGGGGAAGAGTGGGTAAATTCATCACATTAAGAGCAACTGGATGGTTCATTGAACAAAAAGCCCTGCGAGGTTGAGCTCTGCATCCCTCTGGTACTGATTGCTGATTGCCATTATATTTGATAACTGCAAATCCTTGGCTTTCTTCTTTTCCTTGGAAAGCCAACTCCTGGCTCTGTGCCTCAGTTTGCCTGCATAATAAATGGGTACATTGTGCACTGCCTGCCTGCCAGCAGAGGCTAGAGGTCAGGAGAGCGAATGGCCTTCATGTGCGTACAATGCTTGGCAGTTCTTCTGGGGAAGAAGTGAAAAGGGGGGGAGGCGGCTAGGGGTTATGCAGCAGTCATTGAACCTCAGAGCTGGAGTCTGCTCTCACACAGACCAGAACGAGGCTGCTGTGCTCCCTGGAGCTGTTCCTGAGTCAGCCCAAAGCAGAGCGGGAGCAAGGTAGGAGAGAGCCCTGAGAGTCCTACGCCTCTCCACTAAGTTTCCCTTTGGCCCAGGTTAGGATCAGTGATCACCACATTAAAAAAATATGGCATTACAATGAATGAGAAGAACTGGCAGACATGACCTTCATTGTGGAGCAGCAGGCAGCCGCTGCAGTCCTTTGGCGTCTATAACTAACTAGCTACCTAACTGATGGATCATTTCCCAGTGACCCACTTCCTCAGTCAAGGATCATTGCAAAATTACAACTTTTCTCACTACACTAGGGTCAAGGCAGGGTCTCAGCACAGGTGAGCGCGGACTCATGTCTGCACTGCACATGTATCAGTAGAGCAGTGATGGAGCAGCCAGGGCTCTGGCCCACCTCGCCGCCCCACCCTGGCGGTTGCCTTAAAACAAGCGAGGAGACCCCATCATATCTGACTAATAGGGAAGCAGAGATTCCTCTTGGACCTTATTTTGGCCACAGCGCTCTCCTGAAACAGCTATGGGCCAGTCTGGACCTGACACTCTCTGCTCAGCAAGAGACCATGGCATTTGCTCCATCCTATCCGGGATAAGAACAAGACTGCTTGCTCCCAGCTCACATCCTCCGACAAGAGCCAGCAGGAGAGAGGAAGATCAGACAATGGCAGGAAGAGGGCAAGGAAAGAAAGAGCCAAAGGGGCTGCTCTCTCCATCCTGATGAGCACAAGGGAGAGAGTGCAAGCCTTTGCCCGAATTGACCTCCACCATCTGGTGGTGCTTACTGCAAATGGAAGAGCG
>NW_005843140.1:280978-316823 GCF_000455745.1 Alligator sinensis | reverse complement strand
AGAGCGGAGCTGAAGTACCTGGGCTGTGTGACCTGCAGGAGAGACAACATGATCTCCCCTCCTTTCATCAGAGAAGGGGTCCTGGAAGCATCTGCTGCCAGCAGACTCCTGGCTTCTCAGCACATCAGCTCCTGGAGGATGCTTCAGAGCAGCCGGCTCCGTGGCAGGCAGACAGACACACATGCTTCTCTGAGGGCCGCTGAAGAAGAAAGCGGCAGTGGCTGCTCTTTCTGCTGACACAGGATTATTCCCCTCAGCAAAACCAGACAGGAATACAAATGAAATAGGAGGCACTGGGTCTAGCAGGTGAATCCTGCCCTTGCTGGACCTGGATCTGGTTACAGTCAGGGAAGGCAAGTGACTGAAGTGACCAGCCCAGCAGACTCCGGTGGGCTATATGAATTCCCACCCCATCCCCGAGTGGTGAATTTCTCATCCAAGGCAGGGGCAGACTTGCATTGCTGGTGGCACACGCTTGCATTCAAAAGATCACCTTTTGTGCAACAGGCCTATGGCTGCTTGATGGCCTTGTCAGTCATCCCATCACAGGATCTGGGCTACCATCCTAGTTTGTGCTGCAGTGTTCCCCTACCATCCTAGCATCTCCACATGCATTTCAGGCATTGACCAGTCTTCCTGGGACCTGCACTCAGGGAGGTATGATGGTCCCCATTCCACAGAAGAGAGGCTTGAGGCTCACAGAAACATGAGCACTGACATTTTCTAAGATTACCGCCGATTTGGGGAACTGTGGGGCTCAGGCCTGGGAGTTGGCTGCGCTGAACGCTGCAGCTCCAGCTGAAATCCAGGGAGAGCTGCAGAGAGCTCCTGTTCAAGGAGTCCTTGATGAATCTAGGAAAGGCCCCGACTCCACTGCCCACCTCTACCACCACCACCCCTCCTACTGTGATTGCCCCGTGCAATGTCTATTTGCCGTGGCTATTAAACAGCTCGTGAAAATGGGTGGAAGGGGAAAAGGGGCATACTAAACTACTAGTTTTGAGCCAAAGCCCTGGCATCTCTGGGGCTTCTCGGAGTGGGTGGAGGGGGTGGCACATATGCTGTCTGAGCTCTGACGCTGTACGCAGCTCAGCCTTGGATACGCTTGCAGTTCTCCCTGTGTGCTGAGCCCTGTGCCAGTCCCCTTGGCAGTCTGCATTTTTTTGCCTGCCACAGGCTGGCTGAGCCTGTGGAGTCCTTCATTTCCTACCTCCAAATGGAGCGAGCTCTGAAGACAGCAATATTCTAGCTGCACCCCAGGGGCTCTGGGGATGTTTAATGCACCGCAGTGGTCACAGGGGAGCTGATGAAGGTAGAGCATCAGAGCCAAGAGGCCTGCAGAGGTGTGTTTGCTTGCAGGAGGCTTTTGCTGTCTGCTTTGCATTGCCCGCCATGCCCCTCAGACCCCATCCACTGCCTTGTGCAGACAGGGGAACAGCTCTGAAGTCAGCAGCTGAGATACGGTGAAGAGGGAGGAGGGAAGTGCCTGGTCCTGGCACCAAGTTTTTCTCTCCTTTCAGCTTCTCCACTGCCTGGCATGATCTACCTGTTGTGAAAGCACCCCAGGGGTTGTCACAGGCACCTCTCTGCTCCTTCCCACCCCAACCCAGGAACCTGCCAGCTCCAGGACCCAGGCAGGATATTCTCTGGGTTCTGAGGCTGGTTTAAATACAGCCTAGAGGACCTGTCCCCCAGGGACAGAAGAGAGCAGTAGCTTGATCTTCTGAGGCAAAACCCACTTCCCAGACCTTCAATGTGAAGGGAAGGGGTGATGGAGGAAGCACGGTGCACCTGGTTCTGCTTTCAGGGGACCCACCCTCCATGACGCTTGTGCCATCATAGATTTTGCCTTCACCCCGCAGGGAAAGCCTCCCTCTCCCTCCTCCATTCAGAGCCTGGCCTTGCAAGCCCTTCCCTTGCAAAAATGTTGGGTATTGTCCAGAGATTAGCACCTGGCCAGGTCTCCGGCTGGGGCTGAGCAAATGGGTTACTGCACTGCATGGCTGGATGTCCAGCAGTGGGCTGGCCAGTGACGTGGGCACGGGCATGTACACACGTGTCACTGCACGGAGTCACACGGGCTTAGCTGCATCATAGCCCATCCTGCTTGCAGTGAATGGAGGGTCTCCTCCATTTCACATATCTGCAGGGGAATGTCTGTGAGTCCTTTTGCCACTGGCACTGTGGAGCTCCACGCAGCCCCGGTTTGTAACAATAGGAGCCTCTTGCCTGTTCCCGGGAATTCCCAAGAGCCAAGAATGAAGATGCTGTGTCCCTTTATTTGCAAGCCTAGCCATGCCCTTCATTTGCTCTCTTCATGAAACGAGAGGCAGCGCTGGGTGTGTGACAAGGATAGAGTGGCTGGTGGTAGCCACTGGGGTATTTTCCAGAGGGAGGGGAAAGGAGGGGTGGTCTCATATCAGAGGCACGGAGCCCATTCAGCCTTGTCATCCATGACGCAAAGATGTCACCATTCCCAGCCATCCCCCAGGGCCCCTGTATAACAGCTTGTGCCTGCAGCAATCACCATCACCAGCATTTCAGGCTCCGCACAAGTTAGAACCTGGGGCAGTAGCATCTGTTTGTGCAGAAGGGAGCCGGCTGACACAGTAACACAACCGCAACACGATGAGAAAGCAAGGGAGGGAGGGAGTGTTGTGGGGGGGAGGTGGGGGCGAGAGACTGCAAGGTAAAGAGAAACAGCAGTCATGAAGAGGAGAGCAAGGCACCGGTACCAAAGGCAGCTGGACCCCCCACACCCTCCACCCAAGGTATCCAGGGAGAGGGAGGAGGTGGTGCTCTCGTTCCCACCCAGGACACCCATGGTATCAAAATGAGCAATGAAAGGACTAAAAAGCATCTTCAGGGTGAACCTGGCTATCCAGACTGCTTCACACAGCAGATGCATCCATAGAGCCCCTATGCAGCTGCCTGCTGGCCCTTGGAAGCTATGCGGGGTGCAAAAGAGCATCACAAATACCAAGCAAGGCCCCTCCCCAGAGGTGTCATGGCATCTGTAAGGGAAAAAGGATGCACTTACAGTTCAAGGTGCTAGACAGGCACTCAGACTACAGTTTGAGCTCTCAGCCTGGCTGCCACAGCCCACCCCAGCGGGTTTAGGTCCCCTCTGTAACATGGGAGTCACAGCATCCCTCCCGTCTGCCTCATCTGTTTGGCTGTGATCTCTCATGTCTCTTATGACCAGCGCACACATTTCCTAGTACCATGGGGCCCTGAAGTTGCTCATGCAAATAATCCATAATGTGAAGAGAGGGGAAGGGACTTGCTAAGGTGCCATTAGAATAAAGGAGCTTCTGCCTCCCGTGCCAGGACTTTGGTGTCTCCAGATAGCTGTGATCAAATCCTCCTGTCTCTCCACTCGAGGTGGAGTGGACAACCAACTTTGCTTACTCGGGATCTCTGTCTGAGTTGGCACAAGTTGTCTCCCTTTCCTCCAGGCTTCCTCTGCCTCATCCAGTTAGATCGTTTAACCCTTTGGGGCCCCGATCTCTGCCGCAGGCCCTAGGGCCGACATCAAGCTCTACGATTAATTTATGGGCAACTTGAAAAAACCAGAAGCCTTTGGGCAAATGAATGGGAGTGCCTCGGTCTGGTCTATAGGACCAAGGCCCCCAGATTGGCACTTGGCAGTCCTGTTTCTGCTCATCCACTGGCTTGCAGAAAACCCAGGCTTCCTTGGGCTGGTTTGGAAGACCCTTCTGCGAACAAAGGGCATCGTACTTGGTGTATTCCAGCACAGTCAACCAGATAGCATGCTTTGCCCTCTAAGCCTTGACTGAAGTACCAAGGCATCTTTTATTTTTCCCAGGTGCTGGAATACTTTTTCCTTACAACAGCTGTTCTGAGAGATGCTGCCTCTGAAGGGCAAAAGGACTAGAAAGAGGGCTAGTTGCTCTGCTTGTTCCTTTGCATTGCAACTTAGCCTTTGCCAGGGTGCAGTCTATTTTATACTCCTCTCCCAGACTCTGCTTTCTCTGTCTCACCCCTCCTTACCATTTCATGCAGAAATCCCACCTCGATCTTGGCCTTCCTCAACTTGTATTTGTTGCAGAAGGTTTCACAAGCCCCCGGGTTCCCTGCGTTTCCCTGCAGCCCTCCCTGTGAAAATGCTTTTTTAATAATGCTTGAAAAAACCCACCCTTGTTTTGCTGTGATTAACTGGCTCTTTTTCCAGTCACAAGGGCAAGCTGAAGCAAAAGTTTCCATACCAAGAAGGAACAGAAAGAGGAAGAGAAGTAATGAATGCTCCTTGAAAAACAAAACACAAAAAAACTGGGCTCTCAGTTTTTTCCCTTCTCCTTTTTGGAACAAGCCACTAAGTTTGAATTAGTGTGTTTTTGAACAAGAGCAGATGCAGATGTTCCTCAGACCACAGGCTCAGCTGTAGCTGGTAGGGGGTGGATGGCGCAGCCACTCACACAGGAGGGCTGAGAAGAGTATCGGTAGAAAAAACAGATTTTTTTTCCCCTGTTAAGCCCATGAGAGGGGTTTTTTCACAGCAGGTCAATCTTACTGTTTCAGGAGTGGAGATGAAGCAAAAGGAGGGTGTGTTTCAGCATCCCCTAGCTGAAGCCTTGCAAACCTGTAAGTCCAGAAATTCTCCCTCCCACCCCCGCAAATCATGAGATTGCTTGGGGAAAAAAATGAGATTTTTTTTTTAAAGCCTTTTCATCACCTTTCTGCTTTTGAGACTTTAGCCCCTTTGCATTTTCAGCAACCAGAGGGCTAGAAACATACTTTAAAAAGGCAGGTCCTGGAGAAATCACAGGACTCCAGGCACTGGGGCTTTATGGAAAGATTTCATAGTGTGACACTCATTAAAATCTTGGCAGCATGAGGTCTTCTTCCAGTTCTCCAGATCCTGGCTCATTCAGCCCAAACTGAGACCGAGTAGGAGGGCAGCAGATGCTTCTCCGTTAGGCATTTAAAGAGGAAGGATGGCCTTCTGGCTAAGACACCGGACTGCGTCTCAAAGCACAACTCCTCCCAGGAATTTGCTTCAGAGCCAAGCTGCCGAGTTCTGATCCAAAGTCTTGGAGCAGGTCCAGAGCCAGGGTTTTGCTTCTGTTGCCTTCAAAATCTTTTTTTGCTAAATGAGACTGGTGCATGCGAGGCGATGGAGTTCAGGGAGACTGCTGGAAAGTCTCTAGGCACAGCTCGAAGGTAAGATGGGCAGGAAGCTGCGGGCATCAAAGAGTCACATTTTAAAAGGATGGGAGGGTGACAATCTCCTGGCAGGGCCGTGTTGCTAAGCTGTTCAGGTAGTCCATTTTATCTGCCTCCATCAGTATTCCAGGGTCACTATCTGCGCAAATATATTCCAGTCAGGCAAAGTAGTGATTTGGTTCATTAAGAGCCATATTCCTTAGACACCCACAATGATCCACTCATGTTCCATGCCCTGCTGCTTGTGGAAATGCGGAAGCTGATCACCGGAGTGACGGATGGCTGCCAGGCAGGGTACTGAGACATCCCTGTATCACTCCAGAAGGCACTGTCAGCAGTGCAGTCTTTCTGAGGGGTTTTTTGGCCAAGATCAAGGCCCATTGTGCAAGGTGCTGCACATATGTCATTGAGTGATAGTCCCAGCTCTGACGAGTTTACAGTTCAGAAGGGTGGGAGAGCAAAATGAAGTGTGATGGATGTGCTGGCAGTCACTCAGCAGAGCCAAAACTAGAACCCAGGTCTCCTGAACCCTTCCAGTGCACAATCCACCAGACCGGTTGCAGTGAGACCGCAAAGCCTTCGTCCACAATTAGCTCCAGTTGATAGATTGGTATTAACAGACAACCTTGTTGGTAGCCTTGGCCAAAAAGCCAAAGTCTGACCTTGTGACCCCTTCTGGGGTCCTTGCAGGCCAGGGCTAAGAGGCATTTGTGGGGCAGGGTGCAGCTTGGGGCCAGGATGTATGAGTAACATTTTATGGCAGGACATTTCCGAAGATAAATGTGGGACCTTGGCTCTCAAAAGCTGTAAACCTAGCACCTAGCAACGCAGATAATGTGCCAAACAAAGGGGAAGTTAAAAGGAAAACTGTCACCACTCACTGAACAACTAAACTGCTTTTAGTTCAGCACCTGATCTCCCAGCTGGGTATTAATGGAGAGGAAGAAACATCCTGAAGGAGAGCTAGAAGCCTGTGTCTAGCTGTCCCTCTCTGACATCCATGGGAAAATTACACTGCAAAGCTGAGCCTTTATCCCTACAATCAGAGTCACTCTCCAGGTCCAGTGGAGCTCCGCACAAGCTGTTGTCTTCTGCATTGATAGATCGCTGGGGCTTCTGCGTGCCATGACTTCAATCTCCCTATGCGACAGGCTCCATCTAATAACTGTGCCCTTGGTCCTGCTTCTGCTGATTCTTCCCTCGCTTGCTGGCTATTGTTCCCAGTAGTCACGCTGACATAAAACGCTCTTTGAAACACTGCGTGTTTTTCATCAACTTGGAACAGCCTCATGTCCTTACAAATGGAGCTGCATGTTAATGCAGCTGTTGGCCTGTTTCCGGCATCCATCCGGGACAGGAAACAGAAATAAAATGGGGTAAGAACAGCTGCTCTTGTCTCTCCTGGACTGTATCTCCAATACATGCTCTAGTGCCAGTGCTACACTGCCTGCATATTCAGGTGACTTCTGAATCCGATTACAGGGGTCCCCAGCCCCTGACATCCTGGCACTGAATCTATTGAGACTGCTCAAGAAGCACGGGGCATAGAGAGCATGAATAAAGCAGATAGGATCTGGCCCAGAGTAAACTAAATTCAAAGCAAACCCAAACACATTTCTGAGAGAAGCAAATAGCCTTCTTCTGTATTTAGACTGACCATCTCTTCAGCGTCCATCTGTCCAGGGTCCTTCAAGGTTTATTAAATTAGCAGAACCAGCAATGATGTCTGTTCGCACCTACTTCTGCCAGTAAGTGCTACATGGTCCATTTGCTTTGAATGAAGTGGGACATGGCTTAAATCCCATTTTATGGATTTGGGACATTATCAGTGTCTGTGAACTTGTGCCTGTGCTTCAGGGGCAAATTTCACCTAACCTGCATCACAAACCTCCTCTTTGGTGGTCAGGAAAGGCCAACGTTTGAAAAGCAGCCTATAAATGTGCACCCATATCTTGACACCAAGGAAGAACAGTGAGCACTATTCTGCCACGACTGCTTCATACAAGTATCTTTAATAGCCAGGAGGTGTCTAACTGCATGATCTGTTAGTTAGGGAGCTTTGAAGGGCTATAAAATGTTCCCACAATTGTTCCTGCCTTCCACCTTGCATTGCAGTTGTGCAGGTGGGAACATTTGTGTCTACATAAAGTCTGGGTTGAGATCTTTTTAAAAAAAAAGAAAAATATCATGGGCAAGTCATTATGTTGAGTTTCCCTTCAGCTCACCCATTATAATAATTTTGAGTCTGAACCACTGGGGTATATCTGAGCGCTTACTTTGTTATCTTGTCTGACAGGGATGAATGGAATGTCAGACAATCCGAACTGGAAAGGAATTCAAACAGGCAGAAAGCATCATGGCCTCCTATTAGCTTTAGCAGACAGGAGGTACGTAGGCAAAAGTGGCAGAGAAAAATGCCGCCGGATAAAAAGCAGAGAGCAAAGCAATTTGTTCAGTTGGCTGTTCCTGGCAGGGTCCTTATACCACAGTGAGAGGGACCAGGGCCTTCCAGCTGCAGCAGAGAGAGAGAAATTGGTCAAAGATCGTGAGCCAACCTCTCCCCAAAATAATAAGCTTAGTGTAAAATGCAGAATTGTTTAATACAGTAAATTCTGGGGGTTGTTTTCATTTGATATCTGAATTTGGAGCCTTTTGGGTGCCCTCGGGTCATTTTGTCCAGCTTTCCTTCACAAGGGCTACGAATTTATACTGCAAGGGCTATGATGGAATTACAGGACTGCTCATGGCCCTGTGCTGAGAGTAAGGGTATTGGAAGAAAAATATGGATTTAAAAGAGTCAGAGAAGGTCTATCCTGTGTTGTTATATTACCTCTTCCTTCCCGCTGAGATGGGACATGGAAGGACTCAACTAAGCAGCCCACAAGCAGCTTGCACTTAAGTCAGGCTCACAATTCTTTATCTTAGGGTCTGGTCGGGTATTAGTTTCATCAGGATATGATGAGATTGCTACTTGGCTGCTTAAGAAACCCCTGTTTGACTAGCTAGTATTCATGGTTTGGTCTCTCTTAATGGCTTGACATCTCTGAAGGCTCTGCATCTCCCCACAATTCATTCACTGGTGCAGGACCCCCTACCCTTCATTCAGCACAATGACCCCAGCACCCTAGGCATGATTTCAGCCACAGAATGAGAAAATCCTAAGCCAGTGTATGGGCTCCATGGTTAACCACAGCATCAGAAACCTCAGAGACAGCAGCAGAGACAATGCATAGGGAAACAAAGGTAGAGATGAGAGTTGCATGGGTATTGACCAGTAAGGGCAGTTGTTCTCAGCACATTCATTTGATGAAACTCTTAAGAAGAGAAGACAGATCACCCTCTGTAGATTGTACAGCCATGGGTTTTATCTACTGAACTTGCTGGTGGTGCCAATGCTATGGGTGCGATTTTGCTAACTGGTGCTTCTTTGGTTTCCATTGGAAAGGTTGCCTTCAAGACAGGACTTCCCAAAGCGATGCTCCCCAGGCCTTTGCTACACTGGGAATTCACCCCAGTTCCACCCACTAGTGGGACTGGTCTGGCACAAGCTTGGGGGGGGGGGGGGTTGCTGGTGGCATTGGTGTCATCCCCAGTGTTTGGCATCAGGATGAATCCCAGTGCAGACTGGGCCTGAGACGGGTCCTGACCCTTGGAGGGAGTCCGTCTGCAAAGCCTTTGCTGGGATTATTCCAGATTTTCTTGAAGAGCTCTGGAACTATCCCCTTCTTGGGTATCTCAGGAAAAGGGCTTCTAACAGACCACACAGCCATGTCTGGAATAGCTCTGCTCACTCTGCATGTAGAATACTAATGTGAGCACATAAAATATCCCATCTGCAAGCACCAAACAGAGCCAGCCTGTTACTTTTATTCTGCCCTCTGCTAAACTCCATCCCACTAACTGGGCCCACGCTCACCTCTCTCCTGCTGCTACCAGGGGTCCCACGTTCTGTCTCCCCGGCATAAGTGCCAGCCTTGGGAGCTGAGCATTTTGGAACCATTATAGCCAACGCAGTTGCTATGGTTTATGATATCACTATCAAGGAGAGTGTTACAACAGGAAGATAGTAATAAAGCACAGGACAAGAGTCAAGAGACTTATTCCTATAATAAACATCAATAATAGATGCCTCTCAATAGAAGAGTTTATAGATAGTGAAGCATCCTTTATGGTGGAAAAAAAAAAGAGACAGGAATCAGTTGTAATGCTTATAAGGGGGAGTTTTTATTAGGGCTGGTAGGAAATTATTTGTCAACGTGTCAAGCGGTTTCATTACAGCGCAAACACGAAACATGGGCTAGAAATGAAGAGGAGACGTCTCGGTCAGGATTAAGTAGCAGCTGCCCTTAATGACTGGAAAAATACAATGAAAAGAAGAGACTGTTTCAACTCTCTTGTCATATTCTGACCTAGCAGGAGTGCATTAGACTGCAACTAAGAAAGATTACTCTACTCTAAAAGAATCAGGAAGCAATGTAAAAATGATATGTTGCAGGAGAAAGGATCACATGAAATAAAATTCTGGAATGAAATTTTTAAAAACTTCTAAAATGAAGCAGTTTCCCAAACTGAACATTTGGGAGATTCTGATTCACTGGAATTCTAGCAAAAAGAATAAAACAATTCCAATTCCGAAGGAAAACAAGTGTCCAAACATTGAAATTTCCAGCAAAATACAAATGACCGGGAATAACCATTTCTAGCCTTTACTGAGGCTGCTGGCATTGGCCATAGAGAATCAATAGGGTTTATCTATCTAACTCCCAGACTGAAAAGCACTGCCTGTTCCCACTACATAGGACTCCCCAAGTCCTGGCCTGGACTTTGCAGTCCTGGAATGCTAAACTCAGCATAAATGAATGTGCTTTCCGGGATGGTATAAGCAGTGCCTCTGCGGAGCTAAGACTTGTATAGCACTTATTTCTAAATGCAGTGAGAGACATGAAAGTAAAGCTATGGAGGAATTACCACAGCTCCCTGGGGGCTGGCTGGTTTCTGGATGTCAGCCTCCTAGAATACAAGCTTCGGATGCAAACCAGTAAATTGCGATTGAAACCAAAAAAACCCAAGGATGGTTATTTGTCAATAAAGCAGACACCCCCAGTTTCCCCGGATTGCCCATTCTCAGCGGGATGGCGGGATGTCTGCAGAGGCAATGCAGGGACCTCACGAGTCGCCTCTCCCCTCACTGAGGACCCGGCTGTGGGGAAGCAGGCTTTGCCGCTGGCCATTTGACATCGTTTCTGGAAAGTGACGGTCCAGGCCAAGTATGTATAAACTGCCTTTGCGTCCCTCTCAAATAAGCTCAAATTTGGACAAACAAAAGAAAATGAGATGCAGGCAAATTTGTCAGAGGTAGGGTTGGAGGGGGGTAGGAATAAACAGGCTGCTGCCTGCATTTGCAAAAGGGCCTAGTGATTTTGGAGAGGCTTTGGGTTTGGGGGTCAAAAAACTTTTAACAGGCCAAATGGGCCTTGGGGGATGGATTTAAAGCTGTCTAGAGGAATTAGCTGCCCTTCTCTTCATATCAGTAGGAGGCTGTCTCATGCTTGAATTTGCCTAATTTTCAGAGTGGGAGGTATTTAGCACTGGCTGGTACTTGGGCCCCTTTATGGCATCTCAAGATAATCCCCCCCCCCCCCCCCAAAAAAAAAATTGCCTCTTTTGGATATTTCAGCCCAAAAGGAGACATTTAGGCTCAGACCTGGCCCTGCACTCACTCCCCCAAGCTGAGGAGCTACCCTTTTTTTTGTGATTAATTGCCTGGGCTACATGCAGCCCAGCCAGGCTTACAAAGGTGGGGTTGCATGCCTAGGTGTGCCTATATACTTATGCCTAGGTTATACGCCACTGAAAAGTGTGCCTGTATGCTTAATGGGGATTGCAGAAGACATTCAATGAGTGTTAGTTACCTCATTGCTTTAGGTGCTTTTGTAAATCCCAGAAAGTACCTAGCAGCATTAGGCACAAAAATACCCCTCAAGACTGTGCTGACATCAGGGCTTTTCTCACAGAGCTGCCCCTGCAGGCAAAAACCTAGCGCCAGCCATGGCAATTCTTTCCCTCTGTGAACCCCGGTGATACTTAAACCAGAAAATCCTCTGTTAATTATGACAGTGTGAAAAATGGCACCAGGAATGACCTTTCACAGTGAGTTTTAATGGCTCCTACCCGGACTCATACAGGGGAGTTATTCCCTGACATCACTCACATTTTATAGCCCCATTTATTGCTGCTGCCTTAAATGCCAAAATGGGTCTGGGAAAGATTTCCTGTGCCTGGCCTGATGGGCTGAAGCCAAAGGAACAACAGCAGCCATTCGAGCAGAAGAGAACAAGATCTGCCAAAGTGGGAGGGAGGCCAAACCTGGGAGTTGTTATTCTGGAACAACTGTGTTATTTTAGCACCCAGAGCTATTGTGCTAGGACCTGAACATTCGCGTAGCCAGAGACCGTCCCTGTGCCAAAGAGCCAATCTTCAGAAGTGGTAAAACAAGCAAGAAGAGCAGCAGAGGAGAGATGGGGGAAGTCTCCTGATGAGCCATTTTTCCCCTGGAGAAAGCCTATTTGGCACAGTGTTCAGCGGGGTTGCACCTGTCCAACGAGTCCTTTGAGAAGAACTAGTTTGCGATGGAAACCTGCCTGTTTTCCTGCCAAATTGCCCACCTGCCTCCCTAGCTCTTTGGCAGCCCACCATAGTGGGTGGCTGGAGACCGTGGGCTTCCAAGCAGCCACCTACCTCACAAGGAGCTTTGGGCATCAAGACTCAGGTTTTCCAAGCCAGTGGCTCTATGCCAGTCTGCCAGACTATCTGGAAAAAGCGGAGAAGCCTCAGCACGTGGGAGGCTGGAAGGCCTAAGAACCTGGTGGGTCCTGGTCTCCCCCATTCCCATCCATCCACCCACCCTCAGCCCAGCGCCTCGACTCCAAGCATCATCCATCCCTTTCTCCTGTTAAGAAGTCCAACTGCGGATAGCAGGTCCATAAATCACCAGCAATGCGTGGAAATAAAAATCATTATTGTGATAAATTGGGTTTTATTTCTCTTTTAGAAATGAGGGATCTTGCAAGAAGGGGGAGGAAGGAGGGGGAAAGAAATGATGTGTTTTCCACTCAGCAAGTTGGGAAGGGGTAGATTAATCACACGATGGCTGGTTTAACGAGGGTGGGGAGAGGGGGTGTGTGTGTGTGTGTGTGTGTGTGTGTGTGTGTGTGTGTGTGTTCCTTTGCCCTTGCAAAGGGAAGGGGCTCTTGCCCTGGAGATGTCAAAACAATGTGAACTTGAAACTTGCTGGAAAAAATAGGATCTGATCATCGGAGGCTCTGAACTCCTAACGCTCCTGCTGACTTTGCTGGGGCGAGAGCAGCCCCCAAGCCCAGGTACACCTTTCTGTGTCCTTCTGACTAAGAAAAGTACTTGTTCCCTGTCATCTTTGTCACGGTCCTCTAGGCTTTTGTACACTGTCATCATCATGTCTCACCTTCAGCCTTCTTTCCCATAGCCTGAACAGGGCCCACGCTCTGCGGCTTTGGTGGAGCTGTGCACTGCTATATTATCTCTATGGATAGCGACACCTGGAAACCCAGGTTGTGGACAAGGTCCCCATTGCACTAGGTGCTGTATAAGCAAAAAGACTCCCAAAGAGCTTTGTATCTGTTTGCCACCAGGCTATGCTCTGCTTTGCAGGCTGTACACTTCTTCTGAGGCCCATCATTCATACCCAGGACTGCTTCTTCAGGCCTTGCTTGGGCAGCTATTCCATTGACTTGGGTGGGAACGAGGACTTAAAGTGAGCCCAATCCAAAGCCTTCTGAAGTCAATGGGCATCTTTCATAACGACTTTGGGATCCGGCCCAGTGCTCGGGGATGGGAGCTTGTATTAATTAAGCTGCAATGATCCAAGGCATAGGGCATTTCCTGTGGATTAATGACCACCTGGGAAGAGTTAATGACTTGAGAGGCATCCAAAGACCCCATTAACCCCACCCGACCATGAATCCCCGCAATGCACCCCGTCGCAAGGCCAGTGCCGCTATTTGAAGGCAATCTTTTCTTTGAATCTTACAGCCGGCAGAATGGATTTTCTTTTTTTAATTAAAAAAAATGGCAATGCGGTTCTGATCGGCATGGACGAGGCGTCCTCCACCAGAATTAATGCCCTTTGCATTAGCCAGACAAATTGCTAATTTCATCCATTCTGCCTGTGAATGTGAATCATCCCAACAGCTGCCCGGTAGCAAGGCCGTGGGTCCCAGCCTCCCTGCAACCCGCTCCATTTCTCAGGTGTTTGTTTATTACTGAGGCTTGGCTGTTTGGACTTTGAAGTGGGGTGAAGGAAAAGGGCCAGAGCAGCCCGGCAGGGGAGGGTGAAAAATAACAGCCAGTTCTCCCAGCACTTTAGGGGCAGGGGGAGAGCAATGAGGCAAGACTCTGGCTTTTCAAGCCATCTTTGAATTCCCCAGGCCATGGGGAAGGAGACTTCATCCATCCCTGTTTCCCTTCGAGGAGGCCTGATGTGACTCAGTAATGAAGGCAGAATAGCTCTCCCTCCTTTGCCCCTGTCCCTGCGGCAAATGGATGCCTGCAGCTTCCCCCAGTACCAACCTGAGGCCTGACAGTCTGGGAATGGGGTCTGACTGACATGCTCCTGTCAAGCCTGGGGTCCTGCTTGTTTCTTCCCCCCGCACGGCGAGCATCCTGGTGCATGTGTGGGGGGACAGGAGGGACCGCGCAGAGGAGGGGAAGGCGGGAGCAGCCGCTATAATAAAGAGCTATGCTCAGCAGCGAAGTGTGGCGTCAAGAGCGACAGTTGGGGCGGCCGCCGCCAAGCTGTGTTCAGGCCGTGCAGCGCAGAGCGCCGCTGCGCTGAGCTTAATTGGAAGCATCTGAAGGATCCCCCGTGGGTGGCTGGATCCAGCCGGCTGTCTCGGCTCAAGAACATTCCCACCTGCAGGAGAGCGGGGAGAAATTGCTGCTTCTTGCAGCCTGATTCCTTTGTCAGGCAGAGTCTGTGCAGCTCAGTCTACTTGGCGAGGTGCGGGGGGTCTAATGGGTAGAGTCGTGGCCTGGATGCCAAGAGACCAGCGTTCTGCCACTGACCTGACATGGGACCATGGGCAAGTCACTTCACCCTCCTGCTGGCTTCTGCGTGCTAGTCCCTCAAGCCCTTTCCCTGGGCAGGGAAGCTGTCTGGGATGCATATCCACAGTGCTGCCTGGGGTGAGGTGGCACTGTGCGTGTGCAGCACCAAGCACATTGTGGCTGCTCTCAGGTAAAGAGAAATGAGCCCTCCCCCTGGGATTTCCCCCTGGGCTGGTTTGGGAAATCGAGCCTGTGGCAAGCCCAGTTGTGCAGGGCTGCAGAGCAGCTGCAGTGCCTGAGGACCTCACGTGGAGCTTTGCATCCATCTGTGCTGAGGGTCTTTGCATTGCCAGACCCCAGGCTTTTATTCTGTGCTGCTTACTGTGGTGAAACCACCCCTCCTCTCAGCCCCGCAGTGCTTCCAGGTCCAGATGTGTACAGAGGCTGCAGTGAGAACGGTGAAGAGCAAGGGCAGGGGGAAACTGAGGCGCTGGAAGTTAGAGGGGAACAAAAGTTTAACTACAGGAGTCTTAAGGCCTGAATGTCACCTGTGGCCTGCTTGCTTGCCGTGCAGCTGAGAGCTAGCCAGCGGGGCTTTCGCAGTCTTGGCATGGTCCTGAGCACTGGTCAGAGCAACTCTGGGGCTGCTCTACCTCATGCTCGGAAACGAACCACCCACCAGCCGAGACCCAGAGGAGCACCATGATCATCCTGCCCCCAGCACCCCACCTGCAAAGACGGCAGCAGGGAGTAGGGACTAAGAGCTGATTCCATACACAGAGAGCATCTGAAGGATGGAGCTCCCTTCCCCCACCATCCACTCAGCCCCAGCTAGAAAAGCCAGCAATGGGTAGAGGGTCTGACTTCCAGGGGCAAGTGGGGAAATAAGGGGCTGGATCTTTTCTTTGGGATATGTAGCCAAGCAGGGTGAGTGGATGTTTGCCCAGCAGCTTTGAAGGGTACCTGAGCCATTCGGAGGTGCAGAGGAAGCTGGTTCAGGGCAAGCTGGGGAGCAGGCCAAGTGCCCAAATGGCCTAGATATAGCAGGAGCTGGCTGGTGTGGCACCAAGCACATCGTCTCACCAGTGCGCTGGACATTGAGGGGTTGATCCAGTTCCTCTGCCTTGTGACTTTGGGAGCACAGGATCCTGTCTTGCTTCAGCATGGTGGGGGGAAGGGGCCACATTTCCCTGCACCCAGGGATGAGTGTGCACATGCATGTCTGTGTGCTTGCGTGTGCATGTGTGTGTGCGTGTGCGCGCGCGTGTGTGGACACAGTCGTGGCTGGCACCCGATCCCACCCTAGGGCAGTCTGTCACCTGGGCCTGTCCTGCACATTCCTTCAGGAGGAAGAGGAGGGAAGCGCCATCACTTATGAAGCAAAATCAAGCCATTTCATTAATTACCAATAAGTGCTTTCTGACTCTTTAATTAAATGGCTCCGTTTGAGTGAGTTTTCTTTAATTCCTGCCTGGCAGCGCCTGAGCTGGGTAAAGGCGGCTTTTTTTATTTCTCCCACACGGCAGCCGAGATCTCTGCACAGGGACTCCTCTGCCGCTGAGCACGTGGACAGGGAGGTATTTGCAAGTGAGGCCCCAGCAGTAGCTTGTCCTTTCTCACCCCCTCCCAGGGGTTTGGCACATGGAAGGGACTCAGAGAGACTGTTCTTCATCTAATGGCACAAGGAAGAGGCAGACTTGCCTCTGGTGGAGGTTTTGAAGTGTTCACTGCCAGCTGTGCTCAGGGATGGGCTACAGCACTGTAGAAATCTGGCCTGGGTTTGTACAGCGCCTAGCACAGGAAGGTCCTGGCCCATGTCTGGGCCTCCCAGGAACACCAGTAGTTAATGGGGCAGGGAGAGAGGTGGAAAGTGAGGGAATTCAGGGTGGCCTCTCCTTCACCAGTTTGGTTTTACTGAAAGGCTGCAGGGCTGCAGGCGCAGACAAATTCAATGCTCCAGGGAAGGTCAGAGCAAGGATAAGAAGCCCCTGGGCAAGTAATATAAAGCTTCACTCCATATGGGCTGGGCAGATTCCTCCTGTCCCTTCTCTCTCCACTTGCCAAGCTCTCAGCCTAGGTATTGCAGTCCCTCCCTCCCGTCCAACACCTGTGCAGAAGCACTTTGTACCAGGGGGTCCGCCCCTGCTTGGGACAAACCCGCAGCTGAGAGCAAGTTTCTGTGTGCTCATCCTTCAAGCCCTTTCCCTGGGCAGGGATGCATATCCACAGTGCTGCCTGGGGCAAGGTGCGACATGCCCTGCGTTCAGCACCTCGTACGATGCAGGGTGCCTGCAGAATGGAACTGGCAATCCAGCATGGGCAGCACTGCCATGAAGGCACTGAGCATCCCCCATTTCACTGGAAGTCAGTGAGTGCTGGGGGTGCCCAGGATCCATGGAAAAGGGCCAAGGTGCCTAAGGACTGAGGGTCCCCTGAAACAAAGACCCCTTTTGAAAGCCCGCCACTAGGAGAAGATAACTCACAACCCTGAGGGAACTGTGTGCACCCTAAAGGGAACAGGCCTATGGCTCTGGAAAATTATGGAGTCGACAGATGTGCCAGCCCAGAGCACATCAAGGCAAGTGCAGGCCCATTTATACCAGGACAGTGCCTCAGTGTCATCATAGCATTACAGTAGCAGCTAACCACCCCAAATTGCTGGTACCCACAGGCCAGGCCTGCTCTATAGCGCTTTTCCTGGTATAGCGATGTCAGTCAGAGGTGTGATCTTGCTATGGCACTTCTGTACCAGCTGAAGCCCTGGAAGAATGGAAGAGACTTGTTTCTACCCTGCACACAGCATTGGCATGGAAAGGAGGTGGTGTAAATGTAACAGAGACCTAGCATGGGCACAGTCCTACTGGCTTTAAAGCGGGGTAGGTTATTTCTCTGGCTAATGCAGCACAAGCAATGCCAGTGAAAGCCTTTGTTGACTGACAAATTGGGATCCATACTGGGAATGTTTTGCCATCATAGCCATGCCGGCAAACCCTTTCGAGCACTGACTGTGGTATCGTACAGGGTGATCACTGCCCTGAAGAAGTGGAGACAAAGGGAGACAGACAATGGACAAAGAGGGGACGATGCTTTGCTTAGGTTTGCATGGCAGGCCAGTGGCAAAGGAAAGAAAAGCCATCTCTCAGCCCAGCACCCATCCACTCTGCCTCCGGGGGACCAGATCTGGGAGGGCAGTAGGGATGGAGGGCCTCTGGGAATGCTGCCTATGGCTCTTCACTCGAGTTGCTAGACAAAGTCACGTCAAACCCTCCCCAAATTCTGGGTGGTGGGAAATTTGCACTAGAAAAGAGCGAAGCTTCAAAGCAGCATTTTTTATTCCCTGGGGAGCTGGACAGAGCACAGTCCAAGGTGACACTGAGGTGGTGTTGCAACCAGAACGTGCTGCTCCCGGTAACTCAGCAATTTACCTCCCTTACATGCTGAAGGGTTGCCAGGGCAATGGAGCTGCCTGTCTAATCCGCGGGTCTCCTTTCTTCAAAGGGAAGAAACTTTGTGCTGCAGTTCAGTGGGTGTTTAGTACCTGGTTCCCGGAGTAAGCAGCATTCCTGGGTACTTCCATCTCTGAGCTGCCAGTCCTCCTACGCATCCAGGTTCACACACATGCACACACACACACACACACACATACACACACATGCTTTCACACCCACACACTAATCGGCTAGCGCAGTGTTTGCAGAAGAAATGCAAAACAAATCCTCCAGCAGGAGTTGGAAAGGGGAGGGCTGTGTGGAGGGGGGAGAGAAAGCCTCCTCTTCCCTGCATGTCCAAGAGGACTAATGGGAGTCCAGCCTTCTCAGCCTGTGATGCTGGCCATTAATTATTATTATTTATTTAAAGTGAGCCAGGTGTCTTCCTGACAAGTGTAAAGAGCTCCATGTTAACCAAGAACAAGCAGACAAGGAATGCAACAGCTGGAAGTGATTCAGTGGTTGGAGGGGAGAGGTCCTGGAGGGGGAGGGAAGGAGGTTACATCTTATGGATGAGATGCTCTCCTATATGTTCTGTTCCGGCTGCCCTGCAAGGCTGGAGTGTGAGAGCAGGGTTTGCCAGAGAGATCAGCACCTAGGAAAAGTCGATGGATTTTTAGCTCCTTACCTGCCCTGCTGAGAACAAATGAATCCATGAGGATCAGTGCAGAAGCCCTTGCCCTGGGGAGTCCTGATATAAGAAATGGGCTCCAACCCAGAGACCTCCAAGTATCAATATGTGGCAGGTGCCTACAAGAGGCAGAGGAGGGGGTGGGGAGCAGGGAAGCTATACGATAATATCTATGGGGACATCTGTCACTGATCTCAGGCAGACACTGACTCAGTGAATGCAGAGACTGGATGATCCTCTTACACCCCCAAAGTGGTCCCCTAAAGGTCAAAACTGAGGCATGGGCAGGTGGCAGTGTGGGGGAGCCTGGCCCCATCCCTGCAGATGAGCTGTGGGGCGTTCAGGGCTGATCTTCATGTGTGGGGATAGCTTTGCAGAAGGGCTCACCAGCTTCAAGGGTGATGCTGAGAGGCAAGTTTCCCAGAGCACTTGGCAAGCTCCCAGCCTGGACCCCACAGGCTGCGCTCTCCTGAAAACGCAGCCATTTGGCTAGGTGCTGACTCCTTTGGACTCTGGAGCCAGCTACGAGCGCTGAGTTCTTCTAGAAAGTCTCTGGGGTCCTGAATCCAGCGGCGAGTCAGTGCGTGGGAAGTGTGTGCACTCTTAGGAGACTGACCTGAGAAAAAATATGGTGGAAGAGAGTGGGACCAGAATGGCACATCTGCAGACACAGCCCAGGAGGTTGGGATGGGGCCTTGCATCCTAGTGCCCTGCCCTGCTCCTTCCCAAGCTCTTCTGGGTTCTTCTTCTCCTGCTGCTCGGCAAAGCTGGAGTCTTCTCAGAGGGTGCCACAATCCCAGCGGTCACTTCCCAGTGGCCAGAGAGCAAGAAATAGACTTGCAGCCTCTGTCTGGTCAGCGTGGCATGGAAATGCCTCCATGCTGTCTACCCCTGGTTCAGTCCTTCACGTTTCAGTCCCGAAGAGTCAACTCCCTTGGGGGTTTTGGTTTCTCCTTTCCTCACCCCCAACTTCCCTTTTCTTTCCCCAGTTTATCTCTGCTTGTTGGAGGTCCTTGCAGGCCCCTAGTAGCAAAAAAAGTCCCAGCTGCAGCATTTAGACTCTGACCTGGATCAGAACCTCCCCACAGCTTGGCAGGGGCTCGATCTGGGTTCCTGGCCAGAGCCAGATCCACCCACCCTTGTTCTGTGCATGGGGTGATCTGTGATTCCTCTAGGATGAGTCACACTCAGCAAACGCCAGGCAGTCCATGCTGGGCCCTCTGGAGCAGCAGGGCCAGCCACCCCCTCTGGATGCAGATGTCCCCCAGAGTCTCTTCAAGTCAGGCTCTTTGGATGGGGTCCAGCTCTGCTTTTCCATGCTAGCTGCCTGGCCAAGGCTTCCCTTTGCTTTAGAGTCCTTGGGGGGGGAAGGCAGGCAGCAGGCTCTGCATGGGAAATAGGCCCTGGGAACAATCCTGCACAGACTTGGAAACAGAACTAGTTAAGGCGTTTTACAGCCTTTATGCGCTCAAGGACTGAGACAAGAGGGAATCAAGTAATCAAATACATCTTAGGCATGAACATGCAGAGAAATTGCAGTGAGGTACAGTGGGTAGGGCTCTACCAGGCATCAGCTGGTCTATAGGGCTTTTCCCTGTGTATACCCTTAGCCCCCTAGAATTAAAGCTCCCCTGCAGTGGCTTTCTCCTTTCTCTCACTGATGCTCTAGGCAGGTGCAAATCTTCATGCATCTTTCCCCAGGACCCAGACCTTGTCCCCAAGACTGTTCCCTGCCTCCCCTGGCTCTAGGTTGTCTAAATTTGGCATCCCCAGAAGAGATGCTCTGTAGTGTAAGTCAGCACAGCTGCCACGAAATGGGTCAGTTTATGCCATCTACAGATCTTGGCTGCAGCACCCTAGGAAAAGCAGCCTTTAATTGTGTTACATGGAGGACCATCATGTATGCCTGAAAGAGAACTGGATTGACAGAGCCAAGTGGAACAGAGCATGCATTACTCCCGGGGGAGGAATGGATCTCCAGAGCTCCCTTTCCTGCCCATGCAGCCCCTCCTGATGTTGGGAGAGAGTAAGGGAATGCTTTTTTGGAGCCCCACCAAGGCTCTGCGTCCAGTGGGTCTGGATCATGGTGTGCGAGATGGACGTCTCGCTGCATTGCTGACGCTCCTAGATCAAAGTGGCATGCTGGCACTGAGTGGGCCGTGGCAGTGAGGCAAGCGCACAGGTTGTCTACACAGCAAATTAAGTGCCACATAGAGCTCCCCGAGCCAGCTCCATCACAGTTAGTTTGGCAACCAGAGGCAGCAGAGCCAGGTTGGCACAGCTCACCTCCTGTTCAGAGCTAGCTTGGGCATCTCTCCATGGTGCTTCATTGCATTGTGCAAGATGACCCTACATGACTGCACCGTGCTACAGAAAGCACTGTGGAGCAAGAGGCTACAGTATGCAGTACTTCAGTCCTCCAGGACACAGACCAATGGCCCACTAAGCAGCAGGCTAAAGGGGCCTGTTGCTGGCAAGGGTCTCCAGTAAGACCCAGACATCCCTGGACTCTGACACTGTTAAGCTCTTCACAGTTAAGCTTCCCACCCTCAGTGACTTGCATCCTTTGTTCCCAGACTCTTAACTCAAGCTCTAGCAGCACAAAGGATCCCATCACAGAGCACAAACCTGGTGTAGAATGGCCTTGTCTTCTTCATTATTTGCCACTCTGTGTGAGCTGTGATTTTTATCAGCAATGGTTTTCTATTCTTTTCCTCCCCACATGAGAAAAGGGCCAATTCATATGGACCCTCAGTCCGGCCTGAAGAAGGGGCAGGGAGAGTGTAAGAGAAGTTGTGGAGAGTAAAAAGATGGTCCAGGGACTTGGGTATCCACCTACAGTTTGGCTGATGAAGTGAGCTTGAGCCCACATAAAGCTTGTACTCTATATAAGTATCTACTTTGGTTAGTCTATAAGGTGCAACTCTACCCTGCCTTCTACGTGGCTGACTCCGTCTCTCTGGTTTCTAATCCCAACTGTGCAGCAGACATTGCGTGGGACTTTGAATGGGTCACCTAGACCCTGACTCACATTGGCTTTAGCCTTTTTGTTTTGGTTCCCTGCATCTAAAATGGAGAAAGTGCTTTCCTACTTCACAGGGATATGGTGAGGATAAATACACTGAAGACTGTGAGGCGCTCAGATACTATGGTAACCAGAGCCATATAATTACCATGGAAGGATGGATGGATAGGAGTCTTCCTGAACCATTCTTAAAACCCTCCTGTGAAATATTTTTGTAGCAATTAGAAAGGCTTTAAGAAGGACCGATGCGCTGCTGGAGAGAACAGAAAATGGAACCGAGGCAGCTAAAAGTGTGAACAAACACTATCAGTCTGAGATGCATGATGGACTCAGGGGGCTGGGACTGTGCAAAGCCATGGCACAGAGAGGCTGGGAGTTTACCAAGTGCCCGGCGACTGCAAATTCTTAATTACATTTCATTGCCCCTCCTAAACCCTGGTGGGCAAAGGACTGGGGCAGCAAAGCCACATTGCAGGCTCCAGCCACGTGGGACAGCTGGAGGAGGTGGGTGGGACCTAGGTTCTTTAAAGAGTGCCGAAAAACAAGCCTTCTAGCAAAGGAGGGAATGGGAATGAGCAAAGCAAGATGGTGACCAGAGGTTAGTGTGAGTGGTGCAGTCCCCCAGTGTGGTTGACATCACGGTTATCTTACAGATGAGTGCCCTCCTTGAAGTCAGCGCTCCCTCACTGATTCCCAGGGCAGCATGGCTCTCCTGCCCCACTGATCGGAGAGGCCTTGGGTTCACTGAGCTTCAGGACAAGCTGCACAATCTGGGCTCCCACCAGAGATGGGAGTTTGAGGGCATGACAGTACACTGCAGTCCCCAACCCATGACTGCAGAGTCCAGGCTCAGACCTAAGGAGACCCAGTGAAAGGACCTGGAGCAGCACAGGAGAGAGGGGACAGAGAGCCAGAGAAAACCTTGGGGATGGTCTGTGTGCAGCAGCCTCTGTAAAAGATTCCTTGATATAGTCATAAAGGGAACCTGGTCCTGTCTCTTCTCTGTCACAGGGGAAACTATGGCTGGAGAGGTCCATAGATCCCAAGGGATTTTTACAAGGTCTTTATCCCTATTCTAGAGATGAGGAAACTGGATGTAGAGGAAAAAGTGACTTGCCCAAGGTCCCTTTACAAATCATAGGCAGAGCTGAAATGCAAAACCAGAGCTCTGGACCTGGGAGCTGGGGCCTGGTGACCAGAGCCTGGGACTGAATCCAGTCTCCCCAGGAAGCTCCAGCCCCTGTCCACTGACCCAGACTGCTCCCCCCTGGGACTAGGCTGACTAGGAAGAGCTGAGTAAGCTGACTGAGAAGAACCTTCTTCAAGGCATCCAGCAACCCTGGGAAACAAACAGATGATAATGTCCTGGGTGTCGTGGTAAAGAGCATTGGTCCTGTCAATCATCCCCCTGTCCATGCCAACAGGGAATGCCCTGGCCACTGGCCAGCTATCCCCTGGCTGTGAGGCCAGGAACCCTGCACTCAACAATCAACAGGGGGTCCCTTCAAGCCTCCCTTCCCCACTTCCCCATGGGCCAAATGCTGTTGTCCTTGACACTCCTCTGAACCTGCTGCTGATGCATCTGGAAGCTCCATTCAGTCCCTCATCTAGCCTAATTCCTGTCATTGGAAAGTTATACCCACTCACTGTTTGTGATTAATCATTTAGCTTTAATGGCCGTGTTTTTGGCTGTCCCAGCCCCATTTTATGGCTTTTGGCTGCTTCTGCCAGGGGTGTTCCTCCACTGTGCAATTGCAAAACCCTGACTATAAAAGCGAATGCACAGGTTTGGGTGTGTGCTCAACTGCCATTCATGCCACCAATATTATTCTACCAGATAGGCATCTCTAATGGAGAGCAATTAGAGGGGATCTACCTCTGTCCACCAGTGCTTCCTGTCTCAGTGAATCCCAGGAAGAACAGGCTACTCACTAAACATCCACTCCCTTAGGTGCTTAGGAAACAGTCAGCAGCTGTAAGGATGGAGCTGTGAGCAGATGCAGGAGTCATTTCCCCTTCCCACCATCCCAACCCCCAGCTATAAGGCAGGCAGAACAGTGATGAAATGCAGTAGCTGTTAACTCCTACCTTCGTGGCATGATGTTATACCAAGGGAATGAAATGCAAAGGGGAGTTTAAAGTTGGCAAATAGCACGCTGGAATTTTCCCAGGGCAACAGGTTAATGCCCCGGTATTTGCAAACAGCGCAGTGTTGGTTTTGTTTATGGGGACAGATACCAGGAGGAGCTGGGGCAATGCTCAGATTGCACTTGGACAGGAGATAACATTTCAAAACCACTCTCCGTTCCAGAAATGTCCAAGGCCTGGATCCTTATGTAAATCAGCGCAGCTTCCTTGACTGAGAAGAAGCTAACCTGGTTTATTCCTTTTGCAAAGGCTTCCTTTATTACAGAGACACTGGAAGCATTAGGGAGTTTTTTATGCAGGGCCCAATTTGCAAACTTGGATTCCCAAAATGATGCAACTAAACCAGCAATTAGGCACCTAAATTTATTGTCTGAAGATCTAATTTCAGACCTAAGGACGTAGGGGACACAAAGGCACAAACAGAGTTAGGTGACTAACCCCCGTTGACTATCAGTGAGCAGCAAGCATGTAATTGCCATTAATGTCTTTGAAAAGCTCACCCATTGGTTTGGGAAAGGGGCTGGGCGTTTTATCATCTCTCTATGATCTATGTAGAAACCCCCCTCCAACCACCACCATCATCATCTCTCCTGATCACATGTCTCCACAGCAACACAGAGAGCCAGCTACCTGAATTTCATTAGACACTAGGAAAATATACACATCTTCCCAGATTTACCAAGCTCCATGCAGTTGGGAACAAGGGGTGCCTTTGTCAAATCATCACCATTAAAAGTTCATCCATAATGTCCTTATAGCCCATTACGTCTTGAATAGGAAATTACTAAGATTGGAGTTGATCAAAACTCAGAAATTATTTTTCATGGGAAATTCTGACATGGCAAGACTTGTTGTTATGCCAAACTGGAACAAAAGCTAGCTTATTTTTTAAATGTCCCCTTCACCTGATATTCTGAAAAGTTTTTCAGGAAATTTCAAGTTTGAGATTCCCCCCCGCCCCCAAATTTTGGTTCCAACAATTCCTCAATTTGACTTAATGATTCCAAGTGTCATTTATAATGTATTATGCTTTTCATTTCCATATGTTAATTTTTAAACCATTTTATAAGATGTTAGTAGCAGTACTACATATAACATTTTCCCTCGCAAAGCATCCGACTGTTTCTGGACAACAGAAACAGGAGATATAGGGCCATTTCAAAGACCACATTTCAGTTAGCACTAAGCTGCAGTTGCTGCTAATGTTAAAAAAATAAAATTAAAATATTTGAATAATTTTACTGTTGTATTATATTACGCCACAAAACTAGCCATCATGCATCTGATATCCAGAAATAATATAAAAATAATTTCAAACCAGTCTACAAATGAATGCCGCTTAAGTTGAAGTACACGTCAGAAATAAATCTGGAAGGCTGAGACGCAATTTAAATGCTTTTGCCACACAAAACATTGTCCAAAAAAAGATATTTTTGGGAAAATATTGGCATATGGGGGTGGGGAGGAATCCAACTATTTTTGGACTCTGGTTTTAGTGGATTTATCAGATTCCAGGTGAGTTTGTGGCAGGAGGTCATTTATTTGAAATTTTTTGGACCAGCTCTCACTAGGAGCTGGGCTGTCATGTGCTACAGGCCTTGATCAACTGGGTCGTGCCCTTTTTGAGTCATCTTCTGCCCAGCTCCCAGGGACAGAGCCCAGGAGGCCGTGGCACAGTCCAGGGCACGGATTCAGAGGCAACGTACCCCTCAGATGCCTTTTCACACTGAATAATTGAAAGCACATGTCACAGCCACAAATATTTAATAGTTCATTCATCAAAAATTTACTCCCGTTAAAGACATCACTCACAAGTTGGGAAGGCTGGAGGGAAGGAAGCCGGGGAGACCCGGCGCGGGGGCTACAAGAAGTCGTGTGGGGGTGGTTCCCTGCCTGAGAAGATCTTGAATGGTTCTTAAATTAGGTCACTCCACACCTCCAGGCACCAGGTCCTCCTACCTGAGCTCCCATCAGGAAAGGGCATGAGGCAGGCAGAGCTCGTTACAGCCGGGGATGGGGATGGGGGTGAGTCGGAAGGAATCCCAAAGAAGGCTAAAGGGACTGTTGTGGCACAGCGCTCACTTCCCTGCGGGCGCTGAATGACTGATGGAGGAGGATCCTCCGGGGGAGAGACAGAGAGAAACTAGCACAGACACTGGAGACCCTTGGAAACGCCGAATTAGTTCCACGTCTCCTGGCTCCGCAGCTGCACTCTGCCCAGCAAGCATTAATATTTAGTGATTAATTTTAGACAGTCCCTCAGGCCTAGACATCAGAAGGTGATGCTCCACAAACAGCCAGCCGAGCAGATGGTCTTGGGTGGGCAAGGGTACCCCTCAGCCACCTCCAGGACCCCATTAGCTCAATGACATGAAGCCTCCTGCAGTATAAACGGAGATGAAACCATGATTGCCATTCGAGATGGACTGTCCTGCGCTGCGGAGTCTGCCGTGGTGTCTCTGCCAGGGCCCTTCAGCCTTGGCCCCTTCTGGAAATGAGATGCACAAACCCAGCCAGGCACTGCTGGGCCGGGCGAGCTGCGTGCACTGCGATTGCTTCTTTCCTTTGCTCGCAAGCCATCAGCCCATATGGCTCGGAGGTCTGTAACTGCCACCACAGGGAAAGATCGGAGGAAGAGATATGAAATGCCGCCCTACTTAACAGGGTTTATATAAGGAGCTTGTCTCCATGGCAGGATGGGAAAACAGAGGGAAATTGGAAGTGACACTTTAAACCACTTCTTTATAGGCGAGTCCTTATTGCTGGCTAGATGAGACATCTTAAAGACATCCAGCAAGCCATTGTAGCGGAGAGCCATCTTAGAAATGCATCCTCAGACCTACCGCCCTGCTATGCTGAAAGGTTCCCTCACTGGAATCGCTTCCAAAGGCAATCTCGGACCTGCTAGAGCCAATGGCTTTGTTGAGAAGTCTTACAGGTTCAGAGCAATGTGCACTAAACTGGGTGTAGATAAGGGTGGTGACTCCCCAAGGCACTAGGCAGCATGGGATGTCAGGGGCAAGCTCCATGGGGTTCTCATCACTGCAAACAGAAAAGCCAGGGGAGCTGTTTGCAGGGAATATGCACTGGAAGCAAAAAGCCAGGAGACCCAGCAATCAATATAGCCCCAGGAGAAAGGAGGGAGTTGATGCTCCCTGAGTCCTGGGCTCATGGACTGGCAGGCTTGGGGGGTTTCTGAGCAAGCCTACTGTTCACTGCTGTTTGTTTTTAACGGACTGCTGTGCTCACAGGACTGCCATGGCCCCCTTCTTTTTTTTTTTTGTAAGCAAATAAAGCTGCACTAAGAATAGAGCTGATTCATGTAAAACTGCTTCCCTAACAGCTGCCGGTGTCACACTTCATCAGCTCTGAGGAGATGGTGGAGGACTGCCCCATTCCCCTCCACTCATTTGCAGGCTTCACGATTCCCTTCCAGCATTTTAGAGAAAGGTAGCAAGAAGGTGGATTTTACAAAGCCACAAAGTCCAAGCTAGATGCCACGTGCCTTGCAGAATGTCAACATTTTGGAGCAGTCGGGGAGGTCACCAAAGCCCCACGCTCAGGGAAGGTGCAAAACATTGTGGGATACCACTTTGTAAAACAATCAGCTAAGTCGATGATGAGAGGCAGAGAGATGCATCCTATATGGATAAACTTGAAACCAATGTGGATTTTAGCTCTGTTTTACCACTGGCTAAGTTTGCTACTGATTGAGCAGGGCTAAGCTGGCTTTCAGGGTAGGTGTCAACTCTCCTCCGCCTTTTGGAACCAGTGCTAGGCCATTCTTCCTGGCTTAAAAGTTTCATTTGTGCAGGTTCCTGGTATCTGAGGGTGATGGAGCCACTGTAGATTTGCAGGTAACTCATCATCCGTGTCCCAGAATGGCTAGGGAATGAGCGGTGAGCATGTGGCAGAGTGCAAGCTTGGTGCTCAACGTTTGGACTCTTATCACGACTTCCCAGATATCTAGAACTGGGCTGGAAATGTCATGCTTTCTTTGGTGATGTTGATGTTTCCTGTTTCTGGATGAACCTGAGAATACAGCCACCAGTGATGGCAGGTGGTTGTGGTAGTTCACATGGTAGGCTGGGACTTGGGAGATTGGGGTGAGATGCTTTGCTTTACCATAGATCCTCCAGTATGAACTTGGACAAATCATTTAGCCCTTGTCTAGATTACAGCCTTTGCTTTTACCGGGAATAATGCAATAGCCTATTAAAATAATAATCAGGTGTATTTTTTGTGCCATTTAAGCTTTTAATTACTCCTTCTGTATCTGAATTGAAGCTAGCATCATTTGTGGCCTGTTTCACTTCCTGGTTCTCGTTCACTGCTGTTTGGGTCTCTGTTACTGCAAGGGAAGGCTTGGATTTCCATTTCAATATTTTCCTTTGAAATTAAGCAACATTTTTTCCACACTAGATTTGGTAACCCCTGTCCCTCATTTATTTAACAAAAATGAAATGCTGACTAAATTGCTTGACAGCTTCTCTTTAATTATGAATACTTTTTTTTCCTCCTCCCCTTTTCCCAGAGTTTTCTCATCGCTAATTAACATTTTCTTTAATTGATTTTTTTAATGACCACTTTGCATTCTACTCACAGGGGGGCTGCAACCAGTAGGTTCAGCTTTCTTAATAATTAAGGGACTTTAACTGGGAAAAATACAGTGACCACAGGTGGATCAGATTCTGGGATGAGGGGGTTTTGAGGGGGAAAGAGAAAAAACAGATGTTCCGTTTGCTGTTGGGAAGAGGGGTCCTTGGGTTGTGGTTTAATTCAGCTCAGCTTTGGCAGGTCCCTGGGTAAGGGGGTTGGCATTACCCATCTAACTATGAATGCCATATAGGAAATGTGATCATTACCAGGTTAGCTGTACCTCTGTCCCTTCTCTGTTCTCCCCTTCAGCTGTCTTCACCTGCTCCAGGAAGGAGTCATCCAACATAGGATCACAGAATCATAGACAATGAGGGTTGAAGGGACCTCACGGGGGTCACATCTAGTCCAACCCCCTGCTCCAAGCAGGATCAGCCCCAACTAGATCATCCCAGCCAAGGCTTTGTCCAGCCGGGTCTTAAAAACCTCCAGGGGTGGAGAGTCCACGACCTCTCTGGTTAACCTGTTGCAGTGTTTTACTACCCTCCTAGTGAGAAAGTGAGAAACACGTCCACTCTCAGCCTGATTGCTTGGCTACAGTCTCCCCCTTCCCCCAGGTAACCACTGCTCTTATCCAGCAGGTCTGATGGAGATAAGCCCTCCGTGGTTCTTCCCTTCCGGAGCTTGTGACCAGCAGGGCCCAGAAGTGAGGCAGATTTCCTAGACCCAAGTGTTGCTTATTTTAGCAGTAGGAATACACTTTTCACAGGGGGAGGACTCTAAAACACCAGATCACACATGTCTGTCTTACCTAGAGCCCTAGCATCCCGTGACGGGGACCTAGGCAAACCTCACTTCCTCTCACACCCCGGCAGTAGCTTGTCAGAACAATTCCCCTTGAACCACTACTGTCTCATTCTTGCTTTCTCCTGAGAGACAGACCTCTTTAATTCTGCCTGAGCTCTTTTGATCCTTGATGCACACAGGCCCTTTCCTGTCCTGATCCCAACCAGTTTTGCAAGTTGGGAATGGAGGAAAAAACATCCAAGGTAACCATTCTGAGATTGGGCAACTCCTAGCATTTGTAGAGAGGGCGGTTATCTCAAGCTGTCCTTTTCCTCCTCCCTTGTTTTTTCCCCGACAGATGCTGGCGAGTTAAACCACTGTAGTCGTACAGAAATCTCTCCTCCAGTAACCAGATGGTGTTACGCATTTTGGACCTCATATACAGAGCAACTCCAAATTGCTTTGCAATACAGCCCTTCCACCCAACTATGGCTCATCTATATCTCCTATCACTGCATGGAAATGAGAGCGCTAGGACAGAGTTGTCAAGAGCCTCTGAGTCTAACATCCCTGATAGAGGAGGCTCTGCTGTGATAGAGGGAGCTCTGTCTCCACCCTCATAGTGAGGAAGCTTTCTCAAGGGCTTTGCAGGACACCCTTAGTCTGCTTCCCTTTAGAAAGTTGTTCCACACCCTGCTCCCTCCACCTAAGAGAGCTCTGTCTCCAGCTTTTGCAAGCTGCATGCTGGGCTTCAGCAGCTCCAGGGTCTGGAGGAGAGCTGCCTTGACATGGCAGGGATGGAGCCACAGTCATTTGATGCAGTAGGGTCCCTCCTTCTTTCGTATGACAAAAACGGTGTCCTGTACCTTTGTGCACTTTGGCGTTTTTGTCGATTCGGGAGCTCTTGGCCATCAAAGATGTTACCAGGGATTACTATGTGGAAGTGGCTCTCTTCGATCCCCAGGGTCCCCTCCTCAACGATGGCTTTGAAGATGCCAAATGAAGCCTGGAGAGTAGGCAGTCCTGAGACCCCAACACCATCTGCCCCTAGGAGGGGGCTGTTGCTATGAGTCGGCTTGATGCCCCACACGTCTCTGCACCGCTCAGCCCAGAGCCCCTCCTGTCATACACAGAGCAGCACATTCCTCCACATCTCTTCCCTGCTCATTAAGGCCAAGTTTAATCAGATCAGTGGCTGAGTGAGTAGCAGACTCCTAATGAGGAGCCAGCTCAAGCTGCTCCTCATTATCTTCATCCAGAGAAGCTCATTGCCCCCCTCAGCTGCTGCCTGCCTGGAACCATCATGTCTCTGCACCAAAGGGACTGGGGCTGGGGAAAGACTCCTCTGATGAGACATTTCACAGACACTTTGGGACCTGGTGTGGTGTCGGAGCTAATGCAGCATTGGCTTGGCAAGTGCTTGAGAGGTGCTGTCAGTCGCAGGGAGAACAAGGAGCCAAGTGTGACTTGTGATGCTAGTACATGGGTGGAACGGTGGCTTCCCCCAGCCAGCAGCAGAGATGGCTCATCAAACCTGTCAGGGCAGCCGCTGTGCTGAGCTTGGGAGCCAAAGAGGGTCAGGGGGTCTCAGGCCAGGGATCCCATTGCAAAGCAAAAGGTATAGACTGCTAGAAATGACCCCTGAGTACAGGTGGATCTAGAGTTTTCAAAAGAGGGGTGCATTGGTGCAACTGGTGAGGGGCATCATCACATAGGAAACAACACCTATGTGTCTCCGGTTAAAAGTCAACTAGAAGCTTTACTAATATAGTCAGGGCCCAGGGCTATAGGATTCAGTTTAACGTTGAAGCAAAAACTAATATAACTTCACTGGAATGCATTGAAAACAGTCTGCAGGGCTATGAAATAGGAGCTTCATTCCCAGGAGCAGCAAACAGACAGCAGACTTGCAGAACAAGGCCTAGCTGGATGGGTGGAACATGAAGACCATTAAAAAAAGAGAGGGTCATTAACACCCAATGGACTGAAGAATTTAGAAGGGATCAAGTTGATGATAATGAGCTATAAAGGTAATTGACTCCCTCAGCTTGGCCTGACTAGAAATGCTGCCCTCACTTCCAGGCAGTTGGTTTTAAGCTTTCGGTGGAGCAGGAATCCAAGGCAGGTGGGAGTGTACCAGTGCCCTGCCTGTGCTCCAGGATCCACCCCTGCCCCTGGGCCAGGCTTTGCTCTAAAAAAAGGGAGAGAGAAAATGAAAAAGGAAGAGGGAGAGAAAGATGTAAGGAAGATGGTGGTTTTTCCTGAGTGCCCGGCTGGCCTGGGAGAGGATGGAGAGGTGTCTGCAGGCATTTACTGCTCCTGTGGTTTCTGACATCTGACCAGCCACACTCAGAGAGGGCCAGGAAGGAGACTTCCAGCAGCCACTGGCATGCAAAGTCAGGCCTGACAGGCAGATTGATTAGGCACTTCACACTTCGCTCTCTGCTTGGGGCTTAACTCTTTGGAGCATGAGGGTGGCTCAGGGCCTGGCTGTCCTTCCACCTCCCTGGCGTGGCCTCGGTGTGTTAATGAGCCGGGCTGGAACGGAGCCGGGGCACAGCAAGCGGCAGAGCCAGTGGGCTAGGTCGCGGACTGCAGGGCTGGCCGCCTGGGAGGTTCTCTCCGCTTATGGAAATGCATGTTCAGGGCAAGCTTAGCTGATGCATTTATTACTGTCAAGATCTGGCAGGTGCCAGCGGCCTTGGATTAGTCAGTGATGAGAGGCGAGCAGTGCCAAGTTCCTGTGAGCTCCTTGCTGGTCCAGAGCGAGCGATGGAGCTCCCGGCTCTGCTCATCACATCTGCTCTGCAAGGGCATCTGCATAGCATGGACACAGCTCCCAGGGCCCTTTCCCCGGATATGCTGCACCAGTGGTGGCCTCAGGGTTGTTGGAGCCCTGGGCAAGAGAGTCATTTGGGGCCCCTTAGAGAGACTCAGGTAAATATTAACCCACCACAGTTGTACTGTGGATCTTTTTCATATTCCTTGGGGGAAGTAAATTAATAGTTGAGTGTTAAAATGCAAATAGAGCCACTTCCTTGCAAACGCTTCACCCTCCCAAAAAATTTGTTGCAAAATTTTGGGGGGCCCTGGGTGGTCACGCGGTTTGCCCTTCGCTGCTGGCTGCACTGTGGAAAACTTGGATGGATTCTCCTGGGGCAGGTATAGGGACACCCCTGGCTGTGGAGCAAGGGCCTCCGATACATTCCTCATCGCACAGGGAAAGCAGGATCCATTCATAGGTCCCAAGGAGAGTCTGTCTCCTCTCCAGAGTTACATGCATGGGTGTTTTAGCAGGAGTGGGACATAGGATACATTTGAACACTTTGGTGAGCAGAATGGCACAGGGGTGGGAGGCAGCAGGGCTCCTGAACGCCAGCCCTAGCCCAGATCCGTGGACTGACCTTGCACAAGAGACTTCCTGTCGGCTAGCCCCAAGCTCCCAGCACTCAGGCCTGCAGAATCCCGAGCACAACTCTGCAATCATGAGATCTCAACCCTCGCAAGTGCCTGGGCCTGTTCTATTTGCCCTGTGGCACTGGAACAGTCAACTCTCCCCTATCCCTAATTTACTTGGCAACTGGGAAGGCAAAGCTCACTGAGATCCTTGTAGGAGTTTAGAAGGGTTAGGGATCAAGGCAAAGACTGTGGCACTTTGGATAATGGCCTCACTTTGCACTGTCGTGTCCCCAGTGGTGAAAGAGGGACTGTGACCCTCCTGCGCTGCTCTGTCTCCCAGTGGGTTTAGCTAATACTTGTAAAGAGGCCGGCTGCCCAGCAGGACACTTCTGAGCAGGGCCCCTGTATAGCACAGTGCACCCGCTCTGTCTCCAGTGTCTGTCAAGGTCAAAGCCAAGCTGGCAGCTCTAACTCCCCCCTTCCCCTGCAATCCATCATCTCTCCCTTGGGCATGGGGAAAGCAGGGGAGGTAATTGGGAGCCCTGTCATGAAAACAAACAGCCAGGCATGAATAAATAACAGGGAGGTGTAAGAACCAAACGGAGGAGAGCGAGGCAGCCCTCTCCTTGGGAATTAATGAAGCAGAGCAACTGGTGCTGTGCCACAGAGCTGAGGGTGGGAGAGGCCTGCCTGGTACCTTGTCCCAGGACAGGGGACCAGTATTGTGTGTGTGGCCTCTTCCCAGCTGGGATATGGTGCTCTCCTTTGACTGCCCTGCCTCAGCATCCATGAGGGGTCTATACATCAGCAGCTGGGCTCTAGCCCAGAGCAGACCGCATGTTCACAGTGGGAATGAAGCTGTGTATCATCCCTGTGATGCCTCATGTAGTCGTCCTCTAGGAACCGGTTCCTGTCCTAGGCTGTAAACTTCACCCTCTGTGCACTAGCAAGGGGACTCCTGGGGACATTTGCTTCATTATATCCTGGCACCCAAATCTCCTAGGCCTGACACAGCCAGATGCCTCCCCTGGCCCAGGCAGCCTCGTCTCCATGCACTTGGTGCCTTCTGAGTCTACAGGCAGGGGCTGTATCCTTATGCTTTGCCCTTGTTTGCTCTCAGTCCCTGCAAAATGCCCTTATGTGGATGCAGCAAAGCTCTCTGTTTCTGATTCCTGGCCAGGCAGGCAAGGGGAAGGGGCTCCCTTCCAAAAGCCTGGCAGGGTGCTGAAGGCAAGGAAGAAAGGCAGGGCAGTTTAGTGGTTAGCTGAGACAGGGGAGAGCCAAGTCTGCTCTGCTACCGCTTTCCTTTGTGACCTTGGGGGTGCCATTTCAGTCCCCTGCAGTTCAGCTCCCAGTCAGCAAAATGCAGCTAGCAGCACAGGCTGCTATCCAGGGGGAGCAAGCCTTGGAGTGGGCTGTGAGGACCAGGATGTGTTGAGGGCCTCCGACAATAAAGCAGAGAGAGAAGGACCTGTGGTAGGAGCCCACTGCTGCTGGCTGTATCCATTTAAGAGGCTGCACCCAAAAGTCTTCTGAGATGAATTCCCCATTCCTGCAACCCCTCATGGCTTCACCCAGAAGAAATCCCAACTGAACACAAATGCCCTGGACCCCCTTGCTGCTGCCCAGGCCCTTCCCAGCAGATGCTGACTCTGAGCTGTTACCTGGAGACACTCAGGGCCACTCTCCCAGGCAGGATCGCTCACGGGATCAGGCCACGTGCATGACAGAGATGCCAGGTAGGCTGATTATTTATATAGTGTGAGAAGCATTGGTGGTAGAGGCGTAGCACATGGGGGGGGTTGGAGGGGGTGGTGCCTGTTTCCCAGGGCCCAATCCCAGTGTTTAGGGAGTGGAAGGGGGTGGTGCCCAGCCCAGGGCCCAATCCTGGTACACTGGGCAAAGGAGGGGGCAGTGCCAGACCTCAGCCCCTGACCCAGCCTGTAGCTGGGCCCACATCACTCATCTGGCAAAGCAAATAAACAACGCAGAGAGCCGGGAGCTAGCGAGTGAGAGACACCGGGGTCACTGGATGATCCTGCAATGCTGAGCAAACAGTCAGGGGCTAGAAAGCGGCTTGCACCACAGCTTACGAGCTAAGCACCTCTGCATGCCTGGGGACACCCCAACCTTGGCTCCACGTCCACTGCCTAAGCCCAGGCCCACGTCAAGGTAGACCTTTGCTGCAGGGAGAGGGTAGAAATCAGAGTCTTTTCTGCCCCATGTCTCTTCAGCAGCTTGCTCGTTTTACTTGCCGGCTGAGTGCAGGAGAGTGGAAAGACCCCTTTGCAACCAAGAGCTTAGGTAAGGAGGGAGTGTTGGCCCCAGCAGTGCCAATCTTGTGTCACGGACTCCGTCACACTGCACAGGTCAGGTTCATTGTGCCAGGCACCATCATACATCTGGTGAGAGGCAGTCCCAAAGGGCTTATAGGCTAAACATAGAGGACAAAGAGAAAGTGGCAAAAGGGGTTGTTTATAGGCCCATTTTACAGACTGGAGACCACAGGTCCAGGCAGACTAAGTGGCATGCCCATGGTCACATGAGAGGGCAGTGGCAGAGGCAGGCATAGTGCTCAGCTCCTGTGCCGACCTAGGAGGCCTCCTTCCTCCCTGGCAGGAAATAGGGCAGTTCCTTGCTCACACTTCTGTCCTGTGCCAGCAAAGCAGGGAGGTGTTGTGAGGCGCAATCTGGACCCCCCTGCTTTCTGGGAATGGATCCACAACCCAGGCAGCTCCTTTTGCAGAGGCTGCCAAAGAGCTCTGCCCTGCTCCCACCCCGCAGAGCACTCGGTACCTGGCAAATCTGCTCTGCCCTCTGTCCTCCAGCTCCATCCCAGTCCTCCTTCATTAGCTGCCCAGCCCCAGTGCACTCGGAGGAGAGGGCTCTGCTCGCAGCTCCCTCCCAAAAAAGGAGCAGTCAAGCTTCCCTGGCTCCTGCATTTGACAAGCTGCCGCATTTGATGGCTGCTCCTGGTTAAGAGAGAGTGCACACGCTATATAGTCCGTCTATCTCCGCAGCACGGCCTGTCCATCATCTCTCTGTCTGTCTTCATTATCTGCCCTACCTCCGTATTTATCCATCCGTCTTGCTGACCAGGCAAGTGTCTGTCTGGCCGTATGCTTGTCTCCCTGTCCCTCTGCATCCATCACTCTGACAGTCCATTTCTATCCATCATAGGCCAGGCTGTCTTCATTATTCATTGCCTTCCACTTGGTATCTATTTATCCATTGTGCTTTCCACCCATCCGTCTCTCTCAATGTCTCTCTTGGGGCTGGGGGGTGAGGGGTAGTGTTTAGAAAATATCGCTTCCTGGTTTGAGTGCTGTATGGAGTCTCCTCTTGGGCAGCTTGACCCTGCCAGTCTCTACTGACTCATCCGTGGTTGCATCCAAAGAAGAAAACAGCCCTCTCTTCAAGATTTTGTGGTCCTTAGGGGGCCAGGGATGGATAATAAAGCCCGTTTGCCTCTAGGCAGCCAGCTCAGATCAGTCCTGCAAGGCT
>NW_005843140.1:238248-280947 GCF_000455745.1 Alligator sinensis | reverse complement strand
AGCGGTTGGATACTGCCAAAGCCCTGCACAGGGAGATAGGAAATTCCTGTGAGTGGAGTTTGATGGCCCTCAGTCCACTTCTCGAGGGAGAAGTATCCACACCACAACTGGCTGCTGTAACAGAGAAGCCAGCGACTAAATGGCCCCCGGGAAACAACTCGCCTGATGGTGTCTGAAGACAGAGCAACGGTGTTTGTGTAGAGGGAGAGAAATCCAAGTAAACCACACCGGGGAAAACCTCTCTTCATAGTTCAGGGATCAGCCGAGTGCCAAAAACACCCGCAACCTCGACTTGTAAGATGTTGGTGTGCCAAGAGTGGATGGCGGGGGAGCCACAAAGGGCCTGATCCTTGTGTGGTGGCAGCACAGCCCTGGCCTCTTCCCCGCCATCCGCCCCAAGGCGCACATGCCAAGCAAAATGCCTTTGCGTGCCACACTCTAGTACCCATGCCAGGGGTTGTCTACCCCTACTCTAGTTCTTGGTGATGAGTCTGTGGCTGATTCTAGCTCATGGACTTCATCCTTTAGGTGAAGTGGTAGAGGCTCCCACTTGCAGTATTATCAGCCAAGGGTTCAAATCCAGCTGTTAGCCCAACTGGGTTTCGTTATAAAAAGGGGCCTGTTTTACAGACTGAAAGGATGCCAGTCTCTAAGATAACCAAGCTGATAGTTCATACTGCTGTTAAACTCACTCCCAAGAGATAAAGTGCAGACAGCTTCTGAGCCATGAGTTCTGTATACTCCCATCCTCCAGTCCTAATACCCCTCAGATAGTGTTTAACTCCCCAGGAAGGAGGAGGGGTTAGCAATCCTAGCCTCTGAGTTATTCGATTTGTGATGCTGTTCCAACAGTGTCATGAACATAGGACATTCTATAGGGGTTTGGTACCTGCTTCATTGCTCATTGGCAGCTTTTGGAATATATAAGGCCATATATAAAAATATGCCCTAAAAAAACCCCAAAGGTATTCTACAAAAGCAAAGAACTACAGTGTCTGGGCCTGTAAGCTCTCTGACATTTCCGTGTCTCCTCCCCGCACGCTGACGCTGCCAACAGAAAACATACACCATAAAAAATAAATAAATAGAAACGTTGGTTGCTTGTCTCAAGTCATCTCATCAGCTTCTGCACACAACTGCAGTCAGCAATCATGCCATGTAGGCTATGCCACCCCAGATGAAACTGTTGCTCTGTCTTCTCCAATAACCTGCCTTCTCACTACTCTGCCTGGAGTTTGGAAATGTTATTCATCTCATGACACACAAATGAGTTCTTCTAGGCTGCAAATCAGAGCATGAGGTAAACCAAGGAAAAGAATATTGGGCTTTAATGCCTTTGTTGTTTGAGGCTTTTCTTTTTCATAGAATGAGGATTCCAGAGAAGTTAAATCAGTTTTTCCACGGCACAGAGAAAATGATCTATCCAGGCAAAATCTGACTTCTCTGGGAGGTGCTTATTAAGGAATACAAAATACGACTTCAGAACCAAAAGAATCGCACATAGCTTGAACTCCAGCTTTGTCTCCCCTGTTTACCAGGTGCTAACAAAACCCTGTCTGGGAGTCTCTACAGCCCACAGAGCCATCTAGTTGGTGAGTATTATATTGTAAGTGCATATCATTACAATAGTTATGGAAGCTTCCACCCACACAACTCTGGTGACGGACCTCAATGGGGATATAAAGGGACCATCTAGAGCAGTGGTTTTCAACCTTTAGAATAAGGTTCCCCTTGTTAAACTCAAAATTCCCCTAAAAAATGCCAGCTCTTAATTTTCACTTGTTTTTTTTTTTTCACTACAGAAAAATACTAGAGCAATTCTTCAATCGCAAGGACCTCAGAAAGACCATGGCAGGTCAAAATGTTTTTAATGCTATGCTATGAATTTCTATTTGAAATCTTGAGGTTTTACCCTGTGGATCATGTTTGCACACCTACCAGTGCTAACAGCACATGGTGCCCTATGACACCCTTGCAAGGATCTCAAGGCCCCCTCGCTGAGAATCACTGAGCTAGAAGGTGGACACGCCGCTTTTGGACACAGGAGGGAATCGCCTCAGGTTGGGAAAATTGTTCTGTTCCTGTGGTGCATTCAGTCCTGGTCTTCTCTGCAGATGCAGAAAAATGAGCTGGCCTCCTGGGGTGGTGTATTCTTGTCACGTGGACTGACGTAGTCTGGGACCATCAATCCATCACACTGTCAAGTCACTAAACAAATATAAATGCCATTGGTTACTTGAAGCCTCATCTAAACCAGGACTTAGGCACCTAAATATGGACTGAGGCAGGCTTCAGGGGCTGGAAGTTCCCTTTGTGCCTGTAGCTCGGCCTCTGGGCATGCACAGGAGCGACCTGGCTTGGGCAGCAAGATGTCTAGCCCCTATTTAAGCCACACTTGGATGCAGAAACTAGGATGAGCCCGGTCCAGTTAGCATGTTCTCGGCCCACCTAAAATTCAGCCTTGGCAGCACCTCCCTTGAGGGTACCAGTGTCCTGCTTTGGACCTGGCTGTTTGGACCGGGGTTGGACCAGCCTCCATGGGTTACCATATGTTGTTGCCAAGCCGTGTCAGCCGCCTGTCTTTTTGTCAATATGTAATATGCAGACATCCAGGATTAGAAGCTGTCCCAGTTTCCGTTGCTGTTTACAATAGTCTCGTACCTTCAGGGTTCGGTCGAGTTTTCCTTTCCTTTTTTTTTTTCTCTTAAGTAACGTTACCAGCCGGTATCCCAGAATGCAGCTTGGGGTCTCTCTCCTTGTTTCCAAACACATTTTTCAGGACACACATCTCAGATCCATACCCCCGCCCCTGTGTAATTGCCTATTTACCTACAAGTTCTTCCTTCCTCGCTCAGGCACAGGGAGGAGTTGTTCGAGCTGCCAGTCCCACACTTCACAAAGCTCCCTCATCCTTGAGTTCTCCTGAATTATTGACTGAAAATACAGTCCTAATTACACCCTCTCAACTTCGCTCACACCAGTTCCCCGGGAGCAGCTACCGTCTGCCACTATTGAACCAATAATCCATGTCCGGATAACTCTCAAGTGAATCAGTAGCCTCTGGGGAGCACTGGGTTCATTTGCTGTAATGAAGTTTGGAGTCAGTTGATACAGGGCAGGTCAGTTCAAGTCGGTCCCTGTGTGGTATAAAGCAGCCTAGATCCACTTGTCCATTGACATGATTAGAAACCTCTAGCTCTGCTCTCCCTTTTAAATGACACTGTGGATGTGACATAAGGGTGAGGGAATTGCCCGGTGCTCTAGACATCGAGTTGCAATTCAGCATCAGTAGGTCCAAAATTTGGGGACCCAAATTTCCAACAGTGACCTCTGACCTTGGCTTTCAGGTCACCCAACTGAAGACACATGTGGTGGACAATTTAACAACCTACCCCCTCTCTCCCCCTGCCTCTCCCAAACTAAATTAAATCTATACATATCAACATTAAAAATATCTGTAGCCCTCTGCCCCTGGCACCAGGTGCTGAAGCAGTATGGGAGCAAGAGCCCTACTTTTCCTTCAAGCTTGTCACGGTGAAGATGTACAGCTAGGCTCTGCTGGGCTGGGCCAGATTAGCTGTGCCTCAGTCGGCTGAGCATGTCAGAGGTGAGTTGTGCTTCACATGGCTTTGTGATGACCATGGTATTTAAGGGCCTTATCACTTGGAAGGACATGGGGCAGAGCCTGCAGAGGTATAATGGCCCTATGAAACTGGAATGCTCGACTCCTCCCTGCTTCCTTTGCAGCCAGGCTGTGGAGACAGAAGGATTGCGGCGTGCCAGCCCACAGCCGGAGCCGTCTGCCTGTACAACCTAAGATCAAGGCACTTGCATCCAGCATCCAACCCACGTCAGTGCTATGAGTTCGGCAGGGCCAGGCTGTCCAGCCAAGGAGCTGCCGGCTGGCTGTCCTCAGGTCACAGGTACTGGCCCAGCCCAGCCACCACAGCACAGGTTAATAGCAAGCAGCATTGGCCGTGGGTAGAGTCTCGCTCTTATAACCCCACGGGTGATTCAGAGGCCAGCTTTGTCCCTGCTACCCTCAGCCTGGAACAGCAGCAGAGAATGAGCAGACAGTGATGTGAGGCACCCTCTTTCATTACTGAGCTGTAAACTCAGCACAGCAAGGAGCACTGATGCACAGCTAGAGCCATGGAAATGAATTAACTCCAAAGTGGCCATGTGCCTTTTTTAATCTTCTGCTCTGAATTCCCTGGGCTTTTTTTTTTTGTAGGTCCCAGATAAATAAAGCCCTCCTACATCCCCAACTAGCAGCTGCAAAGGAAAAGGCCTTGCACCTGTATGCAAGTAGCATCCACCTCCAGTCCAGATAAAAGCCAGCAGATCTCTTGCATGTCCTTAGCTCAGCTCAGCCCACGTGTCCCTGACATTCCCGGTTGGAAGTGCTGCAGGCACTGGATGGGCAGGCAGGCTGGTTATTTCCTGGAGGGACAGGAAATAACTCATTTTCAGCACATTTTATTTGGGAGGGAAAATTAACTGCTCAACCACACAAACATTTTCGCTTCCCTCAATACTAAACATTGTGCTTAGAGAAGCAACTTCAAGCCAAGGCTCTTTCAGTGCTGTATAAAACCGCATGGCCACGCTCACTGGGAGGTGGCAGAGTGGCTCCTTGACAAGTGGGGAAACTGAGGCATGGAGCAACATATAGTCAGAGAGGAGCATGAACGGGAATTACAAGGTGTCTCATGGTTGCTTTGAGCTCTTAAATCTCTGCCTGTTGATATTCCCTCTATGTTTCTTGTCTTGGGGTTGTCTCCACCTGGAAAGTTACCAAAATAACTATTCCAAAAATAATTGCTTCAGTTAGTTATTTCAGTATAAGCCCTGACTTGGGCTATGAGTGGGGCTTATGCAGAAATAATTACCCTGGAATAATTATTCAACAACATCTGTTTTCATGCACAGACAAGCCCTTTGCTTGTAATCCATGTGGGACCATCTTTCTGTCCTATGTTTGTACAGCATCTAGCACAATGACCCCAGGTACTATTGTGTTAAAATGAATAATTTAGAATAAATAAATAACAATAAGAATTAAAATTAGGTGCTTGGTGTCTCTAAAAACCAGGCTGATGAATCACTCGCCCAAAACTATACCCTAAGAAGTCAGAGCAAAGGCTAGAACCCAGGCATCCCGCCTTGTCTGTTCAAAAACAGCTGTCCTAGAGGGCTATAAAGCAGTCCTCATTGCTGTCCCTCCCTCTCTCCAGGTGCAGGAAGCCTTTCTATGACCTTCTTGTTCATTTTTAATCAATTGGCCAATTCACCACCTGATTTTTTAATAGATAATCTCCAATATTTAATCACTAATGAATGGCTCCCGCAATTAATTACAGGGTAAGACCATTCATAATTGGAAACAGATTTGGGGCATGATGATTAGAGATAATGAGCGATCCGTTAGTGTTTGCTGTCTCCAGTTGAATATATGCCGGGGATTATCGTCTGGGTTATTATTTTTTTTAATGAATAATGAAGTAACTGATTACTGATGAGTTAATACCTCGCAGAAGTTGGGAGACAGTGTCACCCACCTGAAGGTGCTGCCAGGACAGTGTCAGGGGCATTGGCCACAAGAGACGGCATGAAGATGGGCTACTTCCAGTCTGGCTGCAAGTCTTGTACTGTCAAGAAACTGTTACACCAAGATGTATTAAGGATGCGTGAGCTGCTCTCAGCACGACATGGCTCAAACAGAAGGTCCATATGTGCTCATCAGTTAAAAATAAGGATCCCCAAATGCTTCTGGGTTCAAGAGGTTCTTCCGGCTGATTTTACAGACTTGCAAACTTTGTTAAGTCCCTCAACCCCTGCCACGTAAACCCATGGGAGCTCTGTCCTGACTCCCTGGAGGGCAATTCTGTTCATTTAATGGGCAACCTGCCATCTCTACTGTGGAAGAGAAGGGCCCCACCCAAGTCTATGCTGCCCCAGCTGGGTACCCTCCAAATCTCACCTCCAGCAAACACCAACTCCATCCATCTCTGGAGCCTGGGGTATATAGAGCTGGTCTCAGTCCCGTTCCCATTTTATACACTGAGCCTGTTTTTTCCCTTTACTTGCACCTTTTTATCCCATTCAACTCTGCTGCTTACAACTAAATCACTGCTGATTTACACCAGTGCAAAGCAGACAAATAATCAAGCCTCCAGTATTGTAAGTCCTCTCTCTGTTTCTCCCTCTCTGGCCTTAGTCATTTCTTGGTGGAACACGCCCAGACAATGCTCGAGTCAAACCTTAAATTATTATGATCTGTTTTTCAGTACAAGACCACCCAGACCCACCAGCAGTCACGCTAGATGCTCTGCACACATAAAGCAAGAAAAGACCTTTGCTTGGAAGACTAGTTTGCTTGGAAGACAGACAAGGGCAGGAGAAGAAACCCCATGACCATAGTCTCGTGCTCCCAGTGTTCCCCAGATTCAAAATGAAGCAAAAAAAGTCCTCCGCAGGCCCGGCTCTAGGGCCAGTCCTCAGTATGCAGCTTAACTTCACCTCTATTTGTGGGTGCTGTGAGGAAAGGAGAGGATTCTCACTTGGTCCTGTGTTTGTACAGCTCCTAACACGTGAAGTCCTACCCCATGACGGAGACTCCCATAGACATCACTATCACACAAACAGCGTGTAATACAGTCTGACAACCTGACCCCACGTGTACGTTTGGGAAAACAAAAGGAAAGATCCTCGGCCCAGCTGGTCCTTGGTATGATGCCAGCGGAGTGAACGGCGTAACAGCCGTGTAGGGTCAGACCCTCGCAGAACAGCGAGTGATGCAGCTCTGGAAGCCCTTACAAGGGAACGGGTGACTGGAGAAGTTTCCACTTGCGCTGCAATTAGGAAGTTTGATTTCCAAAACTACTGGACCCTGGAAAATCTTAGTGAGGGCTGATAGGGAAGGAACTGACTTCTGCTTTCTGATAATGGTGAGGGCACAGGCATCATAAACAATGGGCGTGCTGGGGGATTTTGTTAGTCATTGTGGGCTAACTCATGGGCCAGGTCCAAGTTCCAAGTTCATCAAAGCAGCTTCCCTTTAAAGGCAGCATCTGACTTACACTCTTGCTGGAAGCTGTCTTTCGTCCAGCTCACTTAACCAGCGCGGTTGGGCCTTTTGTTGTCTGACAGTGATAAAGAATTGCAAAAGGGAGCTGCTTTCATCCGACACTGAACAAGGAACTGAATTGCTCCCAATGAAGCAGTCTTGCCTCTCTTAAGGCCACTCAGCCTTGGGCTGAGAAGGGTCCCTAGGTTCCCTTCCCGTCTGTCAGCCTACTACAGATTTAAAAACAGAGTGTACACAGGGACAGATGGAAAAGACAGGGGAAGAGGAAGGAAAGGAAACTAGGCAGGGGAAGGAAAGAGAGACAAAAAGGTAGCCAAGGTAGTGCTTGCAAGTGAGAAATTCCCATCCCCCTCTGCTGACCTACCGCTTCTCCAGGCTATTCACTTAGTTGCTCCTGTTAGGCAAGATTCTTTGTTTCATATCTCTTTGTCCTGTTGAATGACTGCTGCTCCACCCCTGAAGTGGCTGCATTTACACAATAGGCAGACAAGGTTCTTTGGGTGAATAGGGTATCTTTTAGTAGACCTAATAAAATTTTATTATAAATAATTTTATTAGATCTACTAAAAGATATCCTATCCACCCAAAGAACCTTGTCTGCCTATGTCCTGAGACCAACACAGCTACAACCTACGCCCCTTTACACAACAATCCCTTTGTCCTTTAGTTTGGGGCAAAGTACTAGAAATAGGACATTTCCTGGAGCAAGGTCCCTTGATAGTCCTGGGGCATCAGAGCTCAGCACCTACCTCAGCTGCTCCCTCCCCCCACCTTCTTGCATTGTTGCCTGCAGCTAATGACTGAGCGGAGAGTCTATTCTTCACACCAAATGCCTGGATGATGATATCTGCAGCCAATTTCCAGCTTCACAGAGCAGAACGATTTCTATTTAGCTCCGTAAAGAGCATAGAAAACTCTGCTACCCAAAGGTTACATTCCCTGTATGGACAATTGCAGGCACTTGGCTCATCTCTCTTGGAGGACCACTGGCATCTGTGTACGCTGCCAGACACACAGCGTACAACCCCGGCCATCACTGTCCAAAGCCCTGCCACACGCAGCCTTCCCACGTACACTCACCCTGCCACAGCGTCACAGTCCAGGACCCTTCAACACGTGTGGATGCACACATGAGCAGCCTAACCGGTCACCACATAGGGTCCTGTTGTGCTCACACACCATCACACACACAGTACCACTGACCCACCCATGAGCACGCCTGGGTGCCATCTCACTGGTCACCCTCCACTCCCCACATATAATCCTATTCTATACACGACCCCCCCCACACACACACACACACATGCACATGCACACACACACACACATGCACACGCACACACACATAACTGTGGGCTTCCACAAACACACACACACATAGGACAACTTTGTCAGTCCCTACATAGTCCTCACACAAAATCCTGCTCTACATATAAACCCCTCAGCTAACTCCACACATACGCATACACACATACACACCCCACCAGTGGTTACACATGCCTGGCACAGGACCCCACTACCCAAGCAATCGCACCAAACACACAACCTTGCCAACACCACATGCACGGTGCAGTCATTCCAGACAGGCCTGTCGTCGCTCTCCGCCGGCCCAGGAACCTGCCCCTCCTCCGTGCGCACAACAAAACACGGCACCACCCTCCCCTCGCTACCCCTACATAATCTCCCCAGGTATCCACCATCGCCCTGCAATACAAAACCTCGGCATGCCCACGCACGTGTAAATCCCCGCAGTCCTGCTGCTTGTCTGCGGTACCCACTCACACAGAGGCATGGAGACACAGCCAGGCACAGAGAGGCAACACTGCGCTTGCAGCCACGCGTGCGGCTGGATAAGTAGGCAAATGCCATCACCCCCAAGCCATGGCTCCCCGCCTGTTTGTGGTGAGGGAAGCTTTTGAACCATGTGAGTTGATGTGATGTGCACACACATGACATACGTGCCCATACACGACCCCAGCCTCAGGTGAATGCAGCTCACTGTGTAGCCCCTAAGGAAACAGAGAGGTCAGCTGCAGACTTTGCCTCCATCCAAGAGCTGTGGTTAAAAGGTGCTCCATACACAGCTGCAGCATCTGCCCGGCTGCAACTAAGCGCTGTCCCAGCCCATGATGAGACTGTTCAGCAAATGCCCCTGCCTCGTTCCCCTGGGGCAACACTGCAGCCTCTGTGTGTCTGGGAGAGTCCAGCACTTCGTTGCCTGCTGCCTGTCTGCCTTTAGTCTCCTGGCCTCACTCAACGTGCCCTGTAGCCTGCTGCCTGTCATGCCTCATCCAGTGAAGGGCTGGCATGGGTCACAAAGAGGTCTCACTAGACACTGACTACTCTGCAGCCCAACAGCTCGCAGAGACCAGACCCCCCGCAAGAGGGAACTGGGGCAAACTCTTCAGGGGCACAAAGCAAGGTCCCCCTCAGTGGTGGGGCAACAAGGATCCACCATCATCACTGACTATGGCAGCAGTGTGGGGAAAGGGGACAGAAAATCATTTGTGGTCATTTTAAATTAAGGGCACATTTCTATGTAGGTTATAAAAGGTTGACAAAGGCCAGCCAGGCGTTTGAAGGAAAGGTTAATTGATTGTTACACATTGGCTCCGAATCCAAAAGGCCAAGAAGTTGTCCAGCCAGCCACCTAAATAGTATTCTGGGGCTGTATTCTACTCCATCCATTACAGCATGTGCAGTGCTTCCCTTCCACACTTCCCTCCACCCCAAAAGTGGCTTCATTTTAGTATTACACACACATGTGTGTGTATGTGTGTGTTTATATACACATATATACATTTATCTATCAAATATTATATAGCATATATATATGTGTGTGTGTGTGTGTGTGTGTGTATACTATATATATATATATATATATATAAAATCATCAGACCAAATAGCTCCAAGGGATGGTAGTGGCCCAGACAGCCCCTTGAAACCTAGTTTTCCCCTCATTCCCTTCAGAGGTTGGTATCACAACAGTTGGTGAAGATACCAACAGTTGCAGTTGGTATCTTCAACACGTTGAAGCTCAGTAGGGAGATAAGAGTTCCTTTCCAGCCCTACTTTCCTATGACCTGTGATGCCCTGCACAGACCAGGGAGGCTGATCTCCCCCTTCAGCTGTAGGCTGAATGGCGTGACTGTTCTAGGGATGAAGGGGGGCGGGTGGTCTCTGCCTGCAGGGCTCCCAATCCAGCTCTCATTTCACACCTTAATCATGCTGAATATCTTTCCTGGTCGCCTGGCCCACCTAATGCCCTGCGTGCAGACTCCTCATCTGATTTCCATGTCCCCGCCAGCACACAGCAGACAGTCACGGCTCCAATCAGCCCCGTCCCTGGCGCGGCTGCTCCTTTCTGCAGTGATTTGCGGACTTGGGGAGGTTCATCTCTCCTCGTCACGACTCATTTCTTCTTCACTCAAGCTTTAATTTTTAAAAAGGCATGCTCAGGCGCCGAGGCGCTGATACCTGCTGCGGTTGCTGACAGGTGCCTTTGTGTTTGTAAATAAGGCCTGCTGGAAATCCAGTCGGGGCAGGATGGAAAGGGCAGCACGATGGGTCAGGGCACATGCACCGCCCCCTGCTCCAGTGGCTGCTCTGCATATGTTTGTGAAGTCTGGGTCACGTGCAGAGAGGCAAATTCCTAATAGAAATCAGGCTCAAAGGGCAATTCACCACTAGAACAGCGTGCCAGGCCCGGGCGCGCTCTCTATCACTGGGAGTCTTCATCTTCCTAATTCGCTGTGACAAAGGCTGGGGGCTGGGGGCAGCGACTCTCTGGGTGAAGTCCTCTGGCCTGTGCTGTGCAGGAGGTCAGGCTGTGTGGGGTCCAAAACTTCGCTTCTGGCCTTCTAATCCATGCAGTTATGAATCACTCCCTGAAGGTATCTTCTTTCCCTGAAATCAGTGCTATCTTTTCCTAAAATAAACAGTTCAATCACTGGCAATAGTTCATGACTCACGAGCCACCCTGCAGGAACTTACTAGGCTACACGTGAGAGACCTTTCAACAACCAGCGAGTGCTTGTGACAAGACACCCCAGAATCACAAGCCCATCCGCACAAGCCAGGGTAGGGGGGCGACTTGGTCACAAGCCAGCCTAGGATCCCCACAGCGACCAGCCAGTGCAACAGGCCCCCCCCGGGAGTGCTGCAGTAGGAGACCCATGTTTGCAGTCCAGACATGGGGCCAAAGCAATTTTCCTTCTCATAAAATCTGTGGGAAGGTGATGATCTCCTGAGGCTGCCCCTATACAACCTCATGAAGTCCTGCAGCCTGTTCCCTGCTCCCAGTGCCAGTCTTCATCTATTCTACACCAGTCCTTTTCCAGCTCTGTACACATTTGCCTCAATGGGCAAAGGTGCGTGGCCTCATGAAATGCCTTTTATGTGCCCTGGGGATGAGAGAGGGCAGCTGGAACTCCAGGCCCCATGGGACAAGGGGAGGGACAGCATCTCTCCCCCTCCTTGCAGGCACAGAGTGCCTGGCCAGACGTGGATGGGACACAGTAGATAAGCTCTGGGTACTCATAAAAAAAATGTTCAGGCTGTTTCACCCAACTTGTTCTTGCTTCTCTAGGTACCTTGCTTTGGGCTGGGGAGTCATGCCCTCTTACACTACCATTCGTAACACTCCTTGAATTGAGTGTGACATGGTGATCGTCTTCTATGGGTGGTGGCTTTAATTACAGTACTTCTTTGCACAGGACGTTGGGTATCCTACCCAGCCTTTTAATTGCTCTCTGCCATTGTTTTGAATGGCAGTGCTTCTTGGCATGGGAAGTGGCCTACTGGACCATAACGTAATGCGGTCTCCACAGGAATCGGGGTTGGCTTGCCTTTGAAGACCTGAAGATGAGCATGGAATTCATGAATTAAAGAGGCTGAGGGGGTTAAAACCTTCTGGCATCTAAATCCAAGGCTGGCAATGTACGTTTAATGGGAAAGCATTATGAGGCAGTGGAAGGACTGCTTCTAGCTGTCCTGGTCGCCTTGATGATATGGAAATCTGGGCAAGAAACCCCAAGTTACAATCCCACACACAACAGAAAGCCTTGCTCTTTTCTTATGGACATGTAGTGCTCATCACTAATACTGCAGGGGTCTCAGGCACCAAAGCATTTAGGTCAGCTTGGACTCACGTGTCCTGAGGGTTCGTGACTGCACCACGAGGTGGGGGAGAGGGTTGGGTACAGAGAAGATGAACAGAAAAGACCTTGTTTGGAGCAAAAATCAACATAGGGCGGCCCCTGCTCCACTTTGCTGGACTCCCCCCTCAAGCCTGTGTGGTTTTAGGGCTGGTATTGCCTGACAACAATGATCTATCTTTAAATTGTACTGGGTAATAAAGCAGATGGTGGGGAGGGAAGCAAAGTGCTAATGAAGCTACAGCCCAAGGAGCCTGTGGATGGAGGAAGGTGTCTTTCTGAGCACACAGAGCCATGCTGGCACCACCCCCAGCACAGGGCGGTCTCCAAGGGGCAGATGGAGGCGAAGGGACCATTGCCGCGCATGCTGCACAGAGAACAGGTGTGCAGTGCTGGGGCCATCCGGAGAGGCAGGACATTTCAAGGACTCTGCTCGCTTTCCTCGCCAGCTTCATTATCTCTGCCATTCCCGTAATTGCTTATCGTGGGATATTTAAGCTGGAGCCCGGGACCCATCTTTGCTGGAGAGCTGAAGTTTGCAGATGGAGCGTTATGGTTATCACCAATGGAGCCACCTCTGGTGTGGAGCCTGCAGATGGGGGCAGGCTGCCTGGTGGCACATCCTTAGCACGAGGCTCTCTGCACCCCCTCTCCCAGACGGTGGCTCTGGTGAACCCCTGGCTGTACTGAGCCACAGCGGGCACTGACTAAACACTGCATCCTCCCTCCTTCCCCCCTGCCTTCCCTGGCACAGGTGTACTGGATGCTTTAAGCCAGCACCTACTAGAGCAGAAGGGTTCAGTCCTGATTGTGGACCAAGAGATTTGGGCCAATGACCCATTTGAAGAGGAGCAGGAAGCTGGGGAGAATTCACAGACCAGCCCTCGGGGAGAGATTTCAATGGGGTCTGACCCAGGCCCTTTGCAAACGCTGGCTGTAGCATAAAGCACATTTTTTTTGTAAAAATGTATGTCTTTATATATCTATATAAAGGTTAGTTATACACACACACACACCCCTTCTAATCACTGTTCATTACCTCCTTAACCACCCCCTTGGGTCAAGCCTAGACCGTGAAGTTGCACAGTGCACTCAGCAACTCTAATTAGTGAAAGAGCCTCTATCTATCCATCCAGATGGGGTGAGTGTCCAGAGGGCTGGAGCCCACCTTCTAGTACCTGCCTGCCAAACTGCTTGGTAGCATAAATCACTGCACCTTCTCTGCCCAGCACCCAGCAGGATTGCTCGGAAGGCCTCTCCCATGCTAGCTACAGACACGTCAGGTGTGAGTACAAATGTCCTCACCCACTCAGGGCAGCTCTGAAAGGATGGAAGGCAGCTAATCTAAGGCAAGGGGATAGCCCGCGGGGGTGAAAGCATGCGAGGAGTTCTGTTCCTGCTTGCCTGTGTTTCGACAGCGCTGCTGTGTGTTTGTGCAGCACCCGCAGGGGTTAACAGCTGGCGTTTGCTCTGCTTGTTGGCTTTCCTGAGTTCTGTGTTGTGCAGTGTCAATGCCCACGCTGTGATCATCCCACAGTGACTGCTCTGGGATTTGAAAGGTGCCGCATCTCCCTGATGGGGATTCCAGCTTTCTCCTACCAGCTGCTGGCCAAGGTGAACAAGGGACGGTTTGTCCTTTGCACTCAGCTCCTGCAAAAAGAGCGAGCTGGGTCTGGATGGAGATTGATTCTTTAATGATCCAGAGGGGAAATCGTTAGCAGCTTAGCAGGCAAACACCAAGTGCTCTGCAAACAGGACTCATGAAGCCATTCAGCAGCTCTCTCTGTGTAGGCAGGTGCTGCTAGGTAGATAGACTGGCAGGAAGTGGAGGGGCAGGAGGAGAAAGTGCCTGGAATGAAGCTGTAGAGATTGTCCATGACCGGAGTTCCCAGTGCTTACACTTTGCAGCCCCACAGCTGCAGAGGAGAGGAACAGGGTAGCCCAGAGAAGAGGGAACTGGCCTTAGTTCTAGCTGATATAGTTCTAGTCCTAGACCCACTGTGTGACTTCAGACAGCTGCTCCATGCCTCAGTTTCCCCATCTCTGCAGTGGAGGCAAGAGTCCTGGCCTATCTGTGTCATGTGCCCTGCCATGGATGGTAACAGCAGACCATAAGGAGCCTGTTTTCCTTCTGCATGTTCTGGCTGTACCAAACCCATCATCATAATAGCAAAGCACACTCCCCTGAGGGGCAGGGCAAAGACAGCTCAGACCCTCCAGAAAGCTCGGGGCGGGGCTTTGGGGTTTATAGTCAGGCAGGGATTTCTGCAAAATGAGCCCGTTCTATCAGCTTTTAGCTGCACTGTCATAGCCTCCCTGGCTTTGCCGTGGTTGGGAGTCCTCTGAAGCTCTGCTATAGGGATTGCAGACGGATCCAGTCAAAACCAGGAAGCTTTTGGGGAGGGAAGGGGGCACACAATGCTGGTGTAGGGCAGGGGCTGTATCCCAACACCCCTCATAGAGTCCAATTAGTCTCATTCCTACACAAGCACATATGTGTCATAGTAACCATCTCCTCTCCACTTCATTCCCACTAATTCCTAACAAAACAATATTAAAGTCCCTCACAATCATTGCACTTTGCACCCAGTGTTAAAGCACAGGACAGACAGAAGACTATACAGCCCCTTGCCCCATGGACACATGGCTGACTCCATAGTAGGAAAAGGGCAGACAGCTCAACACACAGCAGTAAGCCAAGGGAACAGTTTGGTCCAGGTACCACAGCAGATACCCTTGAGAAAGATGCCACAGGGTCATATCACCCCTGGAGTCCTGATTGTCAATGGGAAGTAGAGCGCCAGGTAGATGGGGCATCGTGAAGCAGCGTGCTGCCATGGTGAGAGCTGGGGAGCTGGAGGGCCAGCAGGCAAGGGAGCGAGGATGCCAGTGCTCCAGCCCTGCGTGGGGTCCAATGGGTTGGAGCAGCTGAGCCTGGGGGTGAGCACTCCTGGTTTCTAGATCTGACATGGGAAGGCAGTGGGCAAAAGCTGTGGAGCGGGAGAGGCCGGGCTCCTGTGTGCTATACCAGCTCTGAGAGAGGCACGGGCTCCAGTGGGCCAGAGCAAGGAGAAGCATCCGGACGCCTGGCTTCTCGCCCCAGCTCTGCCACGTGCTTTATGTTGCCCTCCCCTCTTGGTATTTCTTGCCTCCTATGCCGAGATGCAGCTAAAGGGCAGCTCTGTGGGATGCGGCAGGGAGAGCATGCGCAGTTCCCTCCCAGCGCTGCCCTGGGGCTGCCAAGGTGAGGAAGTTTAAGGTGGATAATCCTGTGTGGAGGAGACAGCCAGGCCTGACTGGAGGGCACATCTCCAGCTCTGCCTTCGGAGTTGTAGCGGTAAATATTTTCCCTCTGCATTTCCAGGCAAATCAAAATGGCAGGAAGAATGAGAACGTATCAGGGAGGGACAGTTCTGCCTTGCTGGCCCAGTCTCTCACTTCCCACTAGCCCATGGACAAGGGTAACCTGGGGCTTGGGGAATCTTGTGTTTTTTGGCTCTTGACCTTGTCCCAACCAAGGCCAGGCTTTCCAAGGGCACTGAGTCCCTATTGCCCCACATATTCAAAGGAAATACCATGTTCATGGTTTTGGGCCCAGGTGGTTTTGCTGACCTGGCAGGGGAGATCCCCTTCTTCTCAGTCTTCAATGACCTGGTGTAGTTGAGGGTGGAGTTCTCTCCATTGCACTGTGGGCAGGCGCCCCTGTGAGAGTCTACTATAGCCTCCCAGTGGGCTACACAATTTATGGTGATGGGGGATTGCTCTTAGGCGCTCTCTCTAGCTTGCTTCTTCAGCCTTTTGGCTAGGGGCAAGTGAGACGATGGGGCATCTGAGCTCCAAGGCCTCCGGGCTTGCACATAGGATGCCTGCCATGGATTTAGGCTGCCAAGACTTCTAGGCTTGCACATAGGATGCCTGCCATGGATTTAGGAGTACCTGAAGCCTCAGGCTGAAGAGTCTGACAGGTAGGTCATTGGCTGGTGGTAGCACCACACAGACCTGAATGATTGAACTCTACTGTCGATAGTATTCAGAACTGATTTGGCTGATTTGGCCCCAGACATTACATTTTAAAAAAAGAAAAGAAAAAGCTGCAAATGCGATTCTGGGTGTTGAGCTGATGCACAGAGCAGGCCCCAGTATCTCAGACTGGTCAGTCTGCAACTGCTTGTTGGCTGTTGGCCCCTGGCTGCACCTCTGGGACCGACTGCGCCTGTGGTGGAGCTCCAGGGATGCTTTCTCCACAGGAACCTGCTCAGCCTGTCTGACATCTCTTGGCCTTAAAGCAGGGAGAACACGCCTACAAGGGGCCCAGGGAGGCCTCCAGAGACACTGCATTCCCAAAGTCGAGCCATGCATGGGTCACCGCTGCCACAACCCATCACCTGCTTGGGAGCTGCTCCGTGGCTACCCACTCCCTGCTGTTTTCCCGTGTGACCTCTGAACCTGCAAGTCCAGCTGGTCAGGAATTTTCCAACAGAACAGGTTTTTTCTCTGAAAAAAATGCAGCCTTGGCAGGAACACGGCGTTCTGGGGAAACGCAGCATATCTGACCAAATCCTGATGACACACAGGCTGGCTTATGGCTGTTGGCTGCGGGCCAGTGGGGCACTGGGGCCATATAGGACTCTACAGACTGATGCTGGAGGCAGGTCTATAGACTCTGGGAGTGCTAAGACCGCTCACTCGAGGTGGGCCTTTCCATCCTTCCAGGCTGCCTGCTACAATGCAGGAGCCTGAAAGCCCTGGCTCCTAAACCCTGAGGCTCCCAGCTCAGCTCCTGGCCTGCTCAGGTTCTTATAGGCTGAAGGGGGATTTGGTAGCAGTTTTCCCCTACATGCCAGGTTGTTATGCAGAGGATCATTCTCTCTGCTCACTGTGGGCAGGACAAAAGTGGATGGTCTTAAATTGGAGGTTTTTCAGTGGCTAAGCACTGCACTAGGACTGCAGATAAACACTTGGATGAGACCATTTAGACAGGGCTGATCCTGCCCTGAGTGGGGTTTGAACTAGACGAGACCTCCTGAGGTGGGCCTAGCCTGGGTTTTTGGTGGATCTCTGACGGAGATCCTTCAGAGCCTGTGAGCATAGGCTCCAAGGCTGTATCTCCTTTTGAAATGCTCTAAATAACCAAGATTGATTTTTCTAATCACATGGTGCGACTGCAATTAGACCTGTCGTTCTGAAATGGCCCCGCTCCGCCCTGTTCCCAAAACGCCAGTCTTCTCCTGGCCATGGGAATGCCACCGGCAGGTGAGCAAACCTTAGCCTGGCCACCAGGGCTGGCAGCCTTCTGTGCTACCTGCTCTGCAGAGGACTGGGTGAGAGGGGAAGTGTCAGAGCAAGTCAGACCACAGCTCTCAGGGAGGCAGCATCCTGTTCCTGCCAGCAACCAGGGCCAGTGGCTGCAGGGGAAGCCTGCAGCTAGGAGATACATTCGGAGAGAGAGATTTACATTGCTCATTTTTTCTAGTACTTGGACACCATGCCTGTCATGCCTGGCTCTGGATAGACCTAGGGAAATAGAAAGCAATTGCAATCTAACAGGCCAGCACCAGAGGTCAGTGGGGAAGACTGGTTGAGGTATCTCACAGTGGAAGTTCAAGCCTTGCTTGGGGCTTGTGGCAAAGGTTGACGGTGTTCAACTGAGCTGTGGATGGGTCATATTAGGGCCAGGAAGTCAAAAGCAGCCAGAAGTACTTACTGCATCACCCCCAGTGTGCTGCTGACTGTAGAAACCAGTGTGCCTTCACCTTCTGAGGGAAAACAGGCCTGAAGGATGAATGGGGCTTCCCCAAGGCCACCCAGCAGTGGAAGAGCTGGGAATGCAACCCAGGCTCCTGACTCCCAAAGCGTGCTTTAACCAGTGGACATCCTTGCTTTTTTGCCCTGAGAAAGGAATATGTACCCTGACTCTTCCAGCACCTGCTGGGAAGCCCCTGCCCTTTGGGAGCTCACTTTGAACAGGATGGATGATAGACTAAGAACTGTTTTGACCTTCTCTGCCAGGTCCATAGATGTTTATCACGAAACATGGGTCCAGCATTTGCAAAATGACATTCCCCACTTCTGCCTAACCCCGCTACAATTGCACTCAAGTCTCCCCCTCTCTTGTCAGAGATAAAACATTCATGATTCCCACAATTCTCTCCTCTTCTCCTTCTTTTCCCCTTCATGTCTTCCATGTTGGCTCCCTTAGTTCTGAAGGCGCTCTGTGCTAGGAACTGTTTCATTTTAATATAACCCAGTGAGCAGAGAGACTGTGAGGAATAATTTAGATTTTGCTCGGGGAATGTAATGCTTTTTTAATTGCAGTCAACTGCAGCTTCTTAGCAATGTATTATTGATAGTTATTATTCAAATAAAACAGTCGCTTTCTTTTTTTCTCCTTGTGTACACGGCATGTGGCATTTATGTCTTGCGTTTCTCACCCTCTGTATTTCTCTCTTATCTTCCCACTCTCTTTTGGAGGGTTTTTTAATTCCTCCTTTTGTTTCAGGCATTCTCATCTTGTCTTCCCCATCTCTCCCTCTCATTCTCTCTTTCCTATTCTCACCTTGCTTTGTAGTTTGGTTTTCTCCTGATCTCTCCAACTGCAGTAGCTTTATTCCTTCCTTCCTCATACCATTTCAACCTCTTGCTTTCAGCTATCCTTCCTTCTTATTTTTCCCCTTCTCCCTTCTTTTCTCTCTCTACATGTGTTTCTAACTAGACCTGACACTCAATATAATATAATATAATATAATATAATATAATATAAAACAACAACAATGTTTAACTACTTGTATTACTGTAGGGCCTAGGTGATCTCGTCTTGGACCAAAACCCCACCAGCAACCTTCTGCATAGCTATCGGGAATCTTGCCCGCTGGCTGCCACATAGAAACAGGCCAAGAAGTGTGCTCTGTTCAGGCTGCTGAATAAGTTTTGGACACTGTGGGTCATGGACAAGGCTCAAGTTCATTCGCATCTCTTCCTGCTGGTCAGTGACTGACCACCACAGAGGCGTTGCCCCATACCAGATACTCAGCAGGTGCAAACCAGCATATTCTGCCAGCTGAGTCTCTGGTCTCAAGTCTCGCAGAGAAAAATTGGGCTCTTGGGAATGCCAGTGGCTCCCCTTCTGTGTAAGGAGCAGAGAAGTGCATGCCATGACCTGGCAGCCAGGCTCATAAATTACGTGTGCACTGAGGACAGGGAACATAACATCGTGTACAAGCGTCCATAGTTGTACAGGCAAGCAGGCCAGGAAGTGAGCGCTCCCCCCAGCCTCCTCCGGCTCTGCTCCTCTCTTCCCCTCATGTTTCCTCTCTCTCCCTTTGTCCCTGACACACCCTGGCCTCTGGCAGGAGCTGCATCTGATCCATCTTCATCTAGAATCAATGGTGTGAGTCACACCAGGGATGATGTTGGTCCATTATGCTTGGTGTTTCTTCACTGGCCATGTGGCTGATCCTGCCACCCACGCTGAGATATTCTTAGGCTGGAAATCCTTATCTTACAGTTTCCATCAGCTGGAAACAGTGGTGCCAGTGGCGTTCCAGGGGCGCTGGTTAATTATACTGCCTGGTGGCCTAACAATAGCCTGGGAGCCTTAATAGAGGGTTAGGGTGGGCCTAGCATGTGGGTTAATAGTCACATCCCAGTGTCTGACTTCATGTGAAGAGATATCCAGGAGGCAGAAGAGATGAGCATCTGTTCTTAGTAATGATGCCTTTGCGGGGCATAATGCTAGTCCTGAGAGGTATAATGAGGGCTCCTGCCTGTGCAGTGGCTCCACTGCTCCACCTTTCTCTGCAGAGGCAAGGGGAGACAAGGTGGGGAGGTAATCTGCTGCTGTTGTTCCTGAGCTTTGATCACCGCTTTGGGTTTCCAGCCAGGCCAGGTTTTCCATGGTTGAGCCGATGGATGCAGGGTACCTTGAGGGATCCAGCTCAGAGGCGACTGTCTGCCTCTCCTCCGGGCAGCGTTACTATTGTGCCAGAAGACAACTTGTCTCCTTCCTTTGCCTCCTGACCATCTCTGATGCCTGTGGGCACAGATATGGACCTGAGGTAGCTGAGCTTGGTTGCACCTTTGTCACCCTTACACTTTGTGAGGAGCCTGTGGTTGGACGTTCTGGGCTTGTTCTCATAGGGTGCTTTGAGGCTGTGCTGTGTGTGAGGGGCTAGAGGAGACCCTTTGGATAAATGGTTGCTTCTGGGGGCCCTGCCAGTCCAAGGCACCTATGGAACAAGACCATGTGAACAGTGGGAACTGCCTGCCATGGATTCAATCCTGCTTCTGACCTCAGGACCAATCTCTGCAGCTGCTGTTCTAGCTTTAGCTCCTGGAGGATTCAACTCTTTTCTCTTCTCTCTGGGTGACCTAAGGAACAGCAGCAGCAGCAGGAAGAGGAGGAGAGAAAGGATAATGCAGTGGTTAATCGTCCTTGAAGGACATGGGATTAATCGCACCAGATGGGGCCAATGGCCCATCAAGTCACCTGTGCTGATGGGCTTTGGCCTGGATGCTTGGCTACATACCGAAGCTGCAAGCCTGCAGTCCTCTTTAGGATATGGCATCGTGGGGGCTCTCTGACTCCTTGGGTTAAGGCTTCTGGCTCTAGAGGATGGGCTCAGACACTGACTTCCTTGTCTCTGCCCCATGTAAAGGTAACTCTTTTCCCAGAACTAAAGCTAACTCGAGGGCCCAGAAGACCTGGACCTATTCCCAGCTAGGAACAAGTAGCTTCCTTTCTCTGCATTGCCTGTTAAACCATAACTTCTACAGGGCTGTCTGTGATATATGCCTGGGCCCTAGGTCTCACTGGAGACCTGAAGGTGTTACCATGCTACAAATAATTCACAATAATAACAAGCTTCTCCATTCTCCACCAGTTGGCTGGAAGGCAACCTAGAGTTAAGGCAGACTAGGAGCTGAAGAGACAATATTTGTTTTGAGGTACAATTAGGTCCACTCAATTCCCAGCGGAAGCCTGCCCTCCAATTTCTGACATTCATGTGTCCCATCAGAGCTCTGGCTGTGTCCAGCAAGATGGACTTGGATGGACTAGCATGGGCTAGGCATCCAGTTTGGGCTAGATGGCCCATGGAGCTACCATTGTCAAGGGACACCAGCTTCTGAAGCCAACAGCAAACAGGGAGATGGCGTGGCATCATGTCCAGCTACCTTGGACTCCCCAGTTGAAATGACCCGGTACCATTTACAGCTAGAGGCCACCTTTGGGAGGTGGCAGCCATTAAAAAGGCTTTGTTTAACCTACATCACCAGCATGTGAAACAAGAAGTGCCAGAGCATCTTCCCCATGCTTGGCCCCAGGGACACACGAGGAAGGTTCTCAGAGGTTCTTCTTCAACTACTGATGGAAAATGCTGACTTTTTAATGGAAACCCCTAATAAATTTAGGGTTAAGCCCATTTTGGTTAAAACCAATGGGAAAATTTGGGGGGATTCAGATCCATTTTCAACTGCATGACTCCAGCTGGGGAGGGGTGAGAAGGGGGTGAGGGGAGAGGTGAAAAACTGCAAGAGTTAAAAAAAAGAATTTAAGGGATTACTCAGTTAAGTGAATCATTTTGTCTCATAATTGCTTCATAAAGCAAAAATTTGCCCAAATTTCCAGTCTCCCCATAATAAAGTAATGGCGTAATTAGAAATTAACAGGGCTGTTAAAGTAATTGATTGCACCGACATTCTAGCAGATTGTTGCTTAACAATGCAACAGTGGGATGTTCTGCACTTTTCACAGAATCATAGAAAGTTAGGGTTCGAAGAGACCTGAGGAGGTCGTCTAGTCCAACCCGCTTCCTTTTTTGGGAGGGAGGAGCGATGACGTTGAGCCAACACCAGTCACTTTTCTTGGGAGTCCTGCCTTTCTTTGCTGGGCTGGGCCAGAGGGCTCAGAGATCATGGGAGGAAAATTACTCCATCCGTCTAGGGGGACCAGAACCTGGGAAGGGGGAAATGGAAACACTGGGGAGGGAAATTACTTGTTCAGGGGGTGATGCAGAAAAGCCTTGTTCCACTGGCCTCATCACTCCCTGGGACCTGGCAGCTGCAAAGCAGAAGCACGGGCCACTTTCCTTCAGCCTTTGTTTAAGCTCGTTGGGGAAGGGGCTATGTCCAGAACATCGATGTTGCTCTCACTGGGCCGCTGGGGGATACAGTGGTGCATGGGATGTCCTGAGTGGGGGAAAAGGGGACAGGGGAGAGGTGTACAAAGCCCTGCGCCTGCTCAGGTTCATCGCCCCTCCCTGCCGCGCACTGCCTGCCAGCATCCTCTCGGAGCTGACCTGCTTTCCGAGGCCTGCGTGGGCGTTGTGATCTCAGGTGCTCCTTGCTCTGGTCCCCTGCGGAAAGGGCTTCTGGAGGCCGCCAGACTCTTCCGTAAGCCCTCAGCATTTTAAACGCTGCAGCTCACCGCAGCGCTGTGCTCCGAGGTTTTGTATGTTTGAGCGCACATAAAGTTGAATTGCTTTCTCTCTCCCTCTCCCTGTATGTAGCCCTGAATGGAGAGAGGTTTTACAGACACCCAGCTCTGCCTTGTACTTAAGAGTCAGTCAGTGTTTCCATTAGGAGCCCCAGGGGCACTGTGCTGCTCTCTGCTGCCCTGTTGTCATTGCCTCCAGTGCGACGACACATGGGTTATGCCCGCACAGATGAGACCCAGATCTGGCCCTGGCCTTGGATGGATTTATAACTTGGCTGATTAAATTCACTTTGTGTTAAAACTTCACCTCTTGCTTCCCAGACTGGGAGATGTTAAGAATCATTGGCAAAGCCTGGGGTTTTACAGAGGAACCTGGGGATCACAGTGGACAATAAGCTGGATATAAGCCAACAGCGTGCCTTTGTTGCCAAGAAGACTAACGGCATCCTGGACTGCAGTAGTAGGAGCATTGCCAGCAGACTGAAGGCAGTGATCCTTCCCCTCTATTCTGCACTGGTGAGGCCACATCTGTGTCCAGTTCTGGGCTCCCAACTACAGAAAGGATGTGGATAAATTGGAGAAAGTCCAACAGAGGGCAACAAAAATGGTTCAGGAGCCGATAGACATGACTTCTGAGGGAACTGGGCGTATTTAGTCTGGAGAAAACTGAGCGGGGATTGAATAGCAGCCGTCAACTCCCTGCAGGGTGGATCCAAAGACGATGGAGCTGGACTGTTCTCAGTGGTGGCAGACAACAGAACAAGGAGCAGCGGGCACAAGTTGCAGCAAGGGAAGTTTAGGTTGGATATTAGGAAGAACTTTTTCACAAGGAAGGTAGTAAAACACTGGAAATAAAGCACTGGAAAACTCCTTGGAGGTTTTTAGGACCAGGCTAGACAAAGCCTTGGCTGGGATGATGCAGTTGGTGTTGGTCCTGCTTTGAGCAGGGGGTTGGACTAGATGTGACCTCCTGAGGTCCCTCCCACCCTCATTGTCTATGATTCTATGAACCCAGTGGACCCAAGACTTCTGTTTTAAGCAAGTTGCTTTTTCTCTTGTCTCTCTGTATTTTTCTTTTAGACTAGAGACTGCTCAGGGCAGGGCTGGTTTGCCATTCTGCCTGGAAGCCACCTGCCATAGAGGGGCTCTGATCTTGGGCACAGCCTTTGGGCTGATTAGAATATCATCATTATTGTTATTATTCCTAATGATAATGATCATAGCAATAATATGGTGATGGTGGTGATTCCCCTGATGTGTTGAGGCTCCGAGGTGAAAACCAACCACATGCTCACTAACAGACCTAATTAACTTTGTTCCCACTGGGCATTTTTCTACTCTCTGCCTTCTCTCTGGATCTTCATCTTCCTCTGAATGGACTGATGCTGGTTGCTGTTGAAGATGGGATGCCAGCTCAGACAGGCCCCTGATCCGATCCAATCTGGCAATTCCTGGGCTCCTTTCAAGCTTGCTGGAAGTTTTCAAAGCTGGTGAATCCAGTGTTGGACTGTCTCTTTAGATGAAGGTTTCAGGTGTATCCTTCCCTGATATGATCAGACCAGTAGGCAGATCACTGCATACAAAGTGTCTGCAGCAGCCTGGCACACAGGGCATCCCAAAAGGCATGGCATCTGCAGTGGCAAGGCAGACCACTGCTATGCCCTTGACACCCTGTTCTCCTGGGCTCCAGCAGGACCTGCTTTTCCACTGCCCCGCCCCTCTGAGCAGTGCAAAATGCTGACGGGTCTACATAGGAGCATTTGCACTGCCTGTTCTGTGGATGACTGCACGCAACACGATGCCAGGCAGGATCAGGCCCCTTGAGTGTCCTTCCAGAGGCAGCTCCCCAAGGCTGCCCTCTCCCAGCAGCGTCCTGGGCTGTAACCTGCTGCCCCTGCTGCAGCCACACGCCTGGGCTGCATGCTTGGCCCACGTGCCCAGACCCACTGCTCATTCTCAGTCGGACAAAAGGGAATGCACAAATCTCCCACTGTCATCCAACACTAATGAAGCAGCCACAGAGTGCAGGAGTAGCCTGTTGGGGCCTGCCAGCAGCATCCCAGCACCCCCCTTGGAGCTGGCCTCTGTGCGCTTGCCAAGATCCCAATTAGAAGCAGCCTGGAGCCCCTGCCAGCAGCGCTGCTTGGAGGCCAGAGCCTGGATTGATTTTGGGAGGTCCCTGGCTCCAGCACAGGACTGGCCTCAAGGGAGACAAGGGCACCCCCTGGCTAACCCAAGGCCCGGCCCCATCCCACTCCCACCTTTTACCAGGCTTCCCCTCACCCTGCCAGCAGCACATTAGGGTCCAGTTCCTATCAGCTAAACTCAGGGGGAACTGTGGGGCCTTAGCCCACGTTCTGGCCCAGCCTGTGTGTCTAGTGACTCTCCTCCCCTCCCTGTACCTGTGGGATGGAGGGGAAAGCTCACAGGGGACAGAGCCACAATGCTAAGAAGCATCTCTTCAAGCACCTGCTGCCTTCAGCTACTCCCAACGCCCCCTCTTTCCCCCTGCACCCATTTCCAGCAGCTCCCCGCTCCATCCCCCCCACCCCGAGGCAGGACAAGGGGCTGGCTCTGGTGCCCTGCCTGCTGCCAGCTGCTTGTATTCACAGGGCAGGGATGGCTCTTTGCAGGAGGGCACCTGGAAAGCATCAAGCTGGTGCCGCACCCCATGAGGGGGCAGCTGGGCTGGGGGATTGCAGTACATGTGGCAAGAGCTGCATGAACCTCCCACATGGAGGAGGCTGGACCCCACCGAGGCAGGCAGGGGCAATAGAACAGAAATGATTCCACGAGCTTCACGACATGAGCCCTCGGCCACCCGCAGAAGGGAAGCATTCTCCTTAGGATGGGGAAACTGAGGCACAGGCCTGAAGTGACTCAGGATAATAAATTGGGGTGGGGAGGGGTCCTCCTGTGCTCAGAGGACAGGGGGTTTGGTTCCTGAGGAGGGAGGGTCACCCACAGGATTGGTGCTTTCCATGTCTCCTACATGCAGTGCTCCACATGCAATGGGGGTGGATGGGGACTGCCAAGCTTCCTGCCAGGATCTGGAGGGTGGGAGACTGAGCTGCTCCTTGACCAGGCCCAGGAAAGCCCCTGCCTTGCTCCTCCCCAGCGCTGGCTGAGCAGGGGTGGGAACCTAGGGAACCTTAAGCTGCTTGACTGGCATCTTGATTGAATATTTTCAACTCACCCCATGTGGCCAAAGATGCTCCACACTAGGTCACAAGTCACTTGACCCAAGACCGGTGTTCATGGCTTGGCTGGGATGTTGCGTGTTGGGTTGGGGAGGCAGCCAACTACCGCGCCTGATCTCTCAGCCATGACAGAGCATGGCACCCTCCAGCCCAGGGGTTTGGCTGGCCAGAGGTCGCTGCAGGATCAGGGCTGCCCAGTTCCAAAGAGCGATGCTGCCATAGAGAAAAAACCACACTTCACCAGGCTCGGGGAGAAGAGCCCTGCCAGGCATTTCTGCCTCCTCTGGCTTCCCCTTTGATTCAAGCTCCTGGAGCAGAACGGAGAGCTCCATGCCTGTCCCCTGCTATGGCACTGGAGGGCAGCTGGGCTTGTACCCTCCTTCCCCACCCTGAGTGCATGATGAATCTCTGCCCCCATTGAACAAATGGGACTCAGGGCCTCTGCAGCCCCCCCAGTCCCATGACACTGGAGCGGCATCACATGCAGTGCCCCTTGCACTGTGCTCCTCTGTGCAGCATTTATTCTGCAGGGTCACAAGACCATGCGAGTGGGTGGCCTTGTGACCCACAACGTGCAGCTGGCCGGGCAGCATGGGGGCTCAGACTGGCATTGCCTTCCTGACCCAGAGCCCAGGGGTTCCTGCTGCCACACCTGCCGCAGGATTCAGCTTGTCTTTCCCTCCGTTGCCAGCTGGCTCCCACAGTGGGAAGGGGGCAAAGCTGTTACGCCAGTTCACTGAAGATGCCCTGTGGTGGAAGGGAGTCGGGTTGGATCAGAGGCCTATCCAGTGTGTCCTGCACTATTTGCCCTATTTCCAAGCCTCAGAGAAAGCAGAGCTCATGTCAGAGCAGCTTCAGGGTATAGGGCACCAAAGGAAGGCAAGGGACTATATGGTATCTTTTTCCCTGCTTTGCCTTTGTCCCGGGTGTCACAGTGGAGGAGTTTATAATCAGGCCCCATGCTACTGCTGTCTGGTCTATTTAACTCTAGAAGGACTCAACAGCAAGGAGCATCCTACTCCGAGGGTACACATGTACTGCTCATTCTTGTGCTAGGGGAGATTCTGGGTCTTCCCAGGCCCTGTTCTTTTGCCCTGAGAAACAGAGGCAGCTTCTCAATGTTGATGGTGTGTCCTGGTGCAATGGAAACCCAACTGCCAGGAGGTACCTGGTCAGCTGGGATGAGAGGTGCATTTCTAAGCAGATTTGGATTCCTTCAGACTGATCTGGCTTTTCCCAATGACAGCTCATGGCAAAAGGGGCTACAGCTGCTCAGCACGTCTGAAAACCTCTGGATTCACTTTAGCTCCACTATAGGCCCAGAGGGTGAGACTCTCCAAATTCAGAAAATCTTTCTAGAAAAGCTGCTGCATTTGGGCAGTGCCCAACATCCCAAACAATCCCGATTACAAATATCTTCTGCCTCCCAGGCCACCACGTGTGGGTTTTGGGGTTTTTTTGTTTGTTTTTTTGAAGTCACAGCTCAACCACCCAGGAAATTGCTGAAAAAGTCACTGTTTTTCCTGTGGGACCTCTGGGTGGGTGAGACTAGATTCTGTTCCCGGAGGCCTCACAAGGAAGATCCAATCCTGAGGTAAGATCTCTGGGGCTTGTCTGTACCACATCCCTATGGTGCCTAGGGAAGTGTGATCCACAGCAGGCTCTGTGAGCACCTTTACTATTCTGGGTCTGGGGTGTGCCAGCAGGGGTAGGATGGCAGGCTGTTCCCGGGAGCATCCTCTGCCATGCTGGGGTGGAGGTATAGATGCATCCTCAAGCTCAGTGTGCTTCAGTCAATAATAGCATTTCCCTATGGCGCGGAGATGCTGTGAAGATAAATATGCTGAAGACTGAGAGTGCTGAGACACTATATGGTAATAAAAAAAAATAGAGAGGGAGAGTGCCAGTGGCAGCTTTGACTGGGAAGTCACTGTCTGTTCAGAGCTAGGAAACAAGTAGCTCCTGATTTGGCACTTGACTTGGAGGTAATCCATCCTGAGAGAATCAGCAGGGAGGAGGGACTTTGCCCCTGAAAAAGGAGATCCACCTTTCAAAATACTCAGTTCAAGAATGAAAACAATGCACCTTTAAACCAGAGGTGCCAGGGGCATGGGGAGAATTTCCCTTGTTAAAGAAACCGCAACCGGGTGGATTGAAACCGTCATATTAAGACTTTGACTTTGTAAAGGGCTTGTGCTTAGGAACAACCTTATTTGTACACTGTAATAACAACTCCTTGCAACTTTTGGGGTGTGTAAATTTGCTGGTGGAGAAGTGTTCACAGGATCCAGCCTTGGGTTTTGAAAAACAAATGCTACCCAAACGAGTTGGGGCTTGTCTACACACAGTTTAAATCAGAAATTGCTGAACCCAACAGCAACCAGGTTGGTGGCAGAGAGGGCGGGGGGGTGTGAGCACTGGAAGGCATTACCTAGAGAAGCTGTTGTGGGATCTCTGTCGCTGGAAGCATTTAAGAGCAGGTTTGACAAACATTTGTGTGGGGGGTGTAGAGACGGCTGATCCCGTCTGGAGCAAGGGTCAGACTCGACTACAGGTGACTTCCTGAAAGCCCTTCCAGCCCCGTGTCTGTATGAGCCTGTACAACTTGCACCAGTGTAACTGAACGGATGTGTTCCCCCCACCTCCCTTTAGTTATCTCCATGCAACATGTTGTATAGATCCAGGCCTAAGCTTGATAGAAACGTTTCCTTGATCGCTTGTTTGTTTGTTTGTTAGGAAGCAGGCCCTCCCCCCCACCCTTTTTTTTTTTCAGTTGCCTTTCTGGGTTTCTTCATGCAAGTAGCTGCTGGCGGTGCAAACTTTCCAAGGCTGGCAGCTTTTCTCAACCCACAGGTTGCGACCCAAAAGTGGGTCACAAGAATATATGAAAGGGTCACAAACTTTTAAAATGGATTCTCCTTTAAATGAGAAAAATGTGGGAAACTGGGTTTTCGCAAGGCACAGTTCCAGCCTACAAGAGGCTGCTTGCAGCCCCCCTTGCCCCACACACTGGGGGGCTGAGGGTTGGGGCCAGGGGTGGGAAGCAGCAGATTGGGAGTGAGGGGCACCGGCAGGGTTAGGGAACTGTTTTCTACTTAAACTATGTACTGGGTCAGGACTGACCATCAGTGTTTACAAATGGGTCCTGGTGCAAAAAAGGTTGAGGACCACTGCTGTAGGGCATCCTCAAAGGAAACCAAGGTGAAGCAGGTCAGCCTCCTATCAGTTGCCTGTGCAAAACAATGGGAAAACGTGCCCTTTCAATGCCCTGTGCCCTCACAAGGGCTCCTAAACCCCACAAGGGCCCCACCACCACAGCAGGACAGGGGTTCAAACCCTTCCGTGTCTTCTCCCTTGAATCAAACAGGCCCTGCTCTGCAGGTCCATGGGGAGCTGCTGGGAAAAGCAGGTTTGCACAAGGAGATTGCAAACCCTGGGCAGGAAATGCTGGGGTGGGTTTCTGCCTCAACCTCTCTCTTGAAACACCATTCTCAGATACAGGGGTGTAGGTTGTGGCCGCCTTGATCTAAGGACACAGGCAAAGACAAGGTTGTGTGGGTAAATCGGGTCTCTTACTGGAGATCAGACTGACTTTTTACTCGACCGACTGGGGGGGAAAAAAAAGAGATCAGGTTTACCCGAAGAACCTTGTCTGCCTTCTCTGACACTGGTTTCTTTCCTGCTTGGGTTTGCAAAGGCAGGCATGGAGCAGAAAGCAAGCGGCAGGGGGGATACTGCTGTCTCCCCCTCTCTCCTCTCCCCCCCCCGGGCCTCTGCCCCCGGAAGTGCCGGGGAGCTCCCACTCTCCTGCGGCAGAGGCAGCGCGGGCACTTCTGCCTTCCCTTTCTCCCCCTTAAATGCAGCCGCAGCAACAGGGCGAGCACGAATCCACCTTAAGAGAGCGCCTCCTCCTCCTCCTCCTCCCCGGGATGGGGTGAGCCCCGGCCCCCTGCGGCCGCGCCCGGCGGGGGACAGGGCGACGACCCGGGGCGGCTCCGCAGCCTCCTGCCCCTGCGCGCCCGGGACCAGCCGGGTCTTGCGCCCTCCTCCCGGCCGCGGCCATGCGGGGCGGGCCGGGCTGCGGGCGGCCGGGCAGGACCAGCTGCAGCCCATGAATTAAGTGCGGAAGCGGCTCCGCCTCTCGGCGCCCCGAGGAAGCCGGCAGCCCAGGACGTGAGTTTTTCTCTGCTGCCCCCTCCTCTGCCCGGGAGCTCCCGTCAGCCTGACCGGGGCTTCGCGATCGCTTCCCCGGCTATAGTTAGCAGCTGCCGCCGGCTCGGCGCTTGGGACCTGCAGAAACTTCGGAGCGGGGTTTCCCTGGGCTTTGCGGGGGCGTGAGTGCCCCAGCCCCAGCCCCTCCAGCCAAGGGAAACTTTGCCTTCGCTCCCTGCAGCACAGAGGTGGGGGCTTCTCCTTCCCCTTCTTCTCCTTCCCCTCCTTGCCCTTCTTCTTCCTCTCCTTGCTTCCCAGGCTGGGGCCATGGTGGGATCTTCCCCTCCCCAATAACCCCCAGGAACCAGAGCAGCCTGCCTAGGGGTTGTCGGGGTGCTGGGGCTGCGCGGCTGCTAAAACAGGGACCTGGTTATGTCGTGGTGGGTGCACAAAGCCGGCTCTGTGTCCCCACCGCTGCCCACCAGCCTGGCTTCCTTTTGGGGGGTGGGATTTTGCTGCCCCAGCAGGGTCTGAGCAGTGCCGGTGTATGAGGAGGGCTTGGCCGTCTGTGGGTGGGGGCAGGAGGCCTGGCAGGGATGCGGGCGTGTGTGCAGGCTGCTCAAGGGGGCTCTGACTGCAGGGAGAGGGTGGGAGCGTGGTGGAAGGCTGGCACTGGGCGCGGGATCTGTTGCGGCTGCAGCAGGTGGGTGGGACGGGCAGCAGGCTGCTGGAGCGGGCTCAGCCGGAGGGGGAGGCAGGCTGGCAGCTTCAGCTCCCCCTCCCTGCTGTGCTGTGGCTGGGGTAGGGTGCAGGGGCAGAGATGAGGGGCCAGAGTCAGATGCCCTGCAATAGCTGGGATGCAGTTTGTGGCTCTGGGATGAGGCCCTGAAGAGGGGTTTGGGGGGCAGGAGGGGTTGCAGGCTCTGCTGTCAGCATAGCCAGCTTGTTCTGGCTGGGGCCCGAGATGCACCTGGATGTGAGGAGGCGGGGGTGTCTGTCCGCTGCACTGGATGGAGAGGATCCCATCTCTGCAGCTGACTCCGGGCCTCTTGCTGCAGCAGGTGGGTGACCCACCCCCTGCAGCAAGGAGCGCTCCTATCTGCTTCCCCCCCAGCCGCCTGCCAGGTGGGCAGGAAGAAAAGCTCCAGCCTGGGAGAGTCCCATCTGTTGCGCTGAGTCTCCTTGGGAGAGCTGCATCCACACGCACGCATCTCCCTGCCCTGGCTATGACTTGGTCAGCTTGCCCTTGGAGGGGCAGGGAGTTTTCCCTGCTGGCTCCAGCCTCCCTTGTGCCCTGGCTGGCTTGCTCAAAGGCCACAAGGGGTTATCCACAAGTCGCATCTCCTGTTCTGCGTTGTGGTGCGGTGGACCGCTAGGATAAGGCCCCATGGTGGGAGCTGGAACTGTGCCGGTCTCAGCCCAGGCTGCCATCAGCCCATGCTGCACAGCAGCACCATTCAGCATCCGCTCTCTTGCCACCCCCTGCCTGGGAAGGGTTGGAACAGCAGCAGGGTGCGGGCTGCAGGTCGGGATTCGGATGCCGTGTCTGAGCTCTGTGTGGGAGCCCCAGGCGGGAAGGGCCGGGCGTGGCGTTGGGTCTGGCGCGAGGTACATTTGCCTTTCCAGGGCTGGTGGCCGGAGCAGCAGGTGGGCTGCAGGTGGCAAGCGGGGAGAGGCATCAGCAGGGCATGCTGGGGAGCAGGGGCTACTGCAGGCAGAAATGTGTGTGTGTGTGGCCAGCGTTGGGCTAGTGGGGCATGCGTCGGGGTGGGATTGCAGTGTGCTGGCAGTGCCGGCCGGGCCACGCCTGGTGCTGGCTGTCCCTCCCTCCTGCCTGCACCGCTCCAGCCCATCCAATCAGGGTTTAAAAGAAACAAGCCAGGCAGAAGGAAGGGGCGGTGGTGGTGGGGGACCCAATCTAGCTCCAGACAAACGCCCTGGCTCTTCTGACTCCTGCCTGCCCGCTGAGCCCCCTCCCAGGTCCCAAATGCTCTGGAGGCCGGGAGCTTCCCTCCCTCTTGCTGCGCATCTGGTTTGAATCTTGGAGCTCTGTGGGAAGGTGGTTCCTGTTATGCAGCCTGGAGTCAGGCTCCCTGTGTCCAGCCTGGACCCTATCCCCTGCCCTCGGCTTTTCCTTCCTGGGAGGAGATTGCGTAGGCTTGAGGCAGCTCGTAAGGGCTCCGTGCTGGACCCTGCACGCAGGCCAAGCTCTCTGTACAGCCAAGGCCCGTGCAGAACAGAGGAAAGGAGTGGGAGGTGGTACAATGGGTTATTGTCCTCGTACCTCCGGATCCAGGCTCTGCTCGTAAACAGCATCCGTGATCCGCGTGAGCTGCCTGTCTGCAGTGCAGCCCCCCCTGAATGGGTCAGCATGATGGCCAGGCTGCAGGGCTGGGGGGCGGGGGCAGCCTGGCTGGAATAGACATGTCCGCAGAGCTCCTGACTGGAAGGACTGGTGCAGCACAGAGGGGCATGGGTGGGAGGGTGCGGAGCACAGCGTGGGGGCGAGACGCATCTGTGCAGCTCTCCTGGATGGAGCCTGGTCCCAGTAGATAAGTGGGGCTGTAGGTCTGGCCTGAGGGTGGGAATGGTGCAGGTGCGTTGAGCCGGGGCAACGTGCCACAGGGGTTTGTGCAAGTGGCCTCAGCTCTGCGTGGCTCCTGATGCTGCCCTCAATCTTTCACTTCTCTGAGCACTGAGATTCCCCTAAATATTTAATTACAAGCGAGAGAGAGAGAAGCAAGCCCCTCAAGCCCAGCTGCCTGCAGCAGCACGACAGGCCCTTCTGGAGCTCAAGGCTGTCGTGAATGTGGATCCTGCCAGGCGGCTGTCTCATTCTTGGAAGCTTCTGGGGAAAGGCCTGATGCTGGGGATGGGACAGAAACTGCTCAGGCCAGGTCAGGCTGGTATTTGGCTCAGCTGATAGGTAGGGAATTCTCCATGCTCCAGCATAATGTAGAAGAGAGTTGGATGGTCCCTAGACAAGCCCCAAATACACCTGGCAAGCAGTGTGTTGTGATGCCCGCTGGTCCCCTTTCATATGTTCTTGTGACCCACTTTTGGGTTGCAACCCATGGGTTGAGAAAAGCTGCCAGCCTATGAAAGGGTCACAAACAAACTTTTAAAATGGATTCTCCTTTAAATGAGAAAAATGTGGGAAACTGGGTTTTCGCTTGCAGGCTGGCACAGTTCCAGCCTACAAGGGGCTGCTTGGGTCCTCCCCTGCCCCACACACTGGGGAGCTGAGGGTTGGGGCCAGGGGTGAGAGGCAGCAGGGTGGGAGTGAGGGGCACCGGCAAGGTTAGGGGACTGTTTCCTACTTAAACTACTTACTGGGTCAGGACTGACCATCAGTGTTTACAAATGGGTCCTGGTGCAAAAAAGGTTGAGGACTACTGCTGTAGGGCATCTTCAGAGGAAACCAAGGTGAAGCAGGTCAGCCTCCTATCAGTTGCCTGTGCAAAACAATGGGAAAATGTGCCCTTTCAATGCCCCGTGCCCTCACAAGGGCTCCTAAACCCCACACGGGCCCCACCACCACAGCAGGACAGGGGTTCAAACCCTTCCATGTCTTCTCCCTTGAATCAAACAGGCCCTGCTGGGAAAAGCAGGTTTGCACTAGGAGATTGCAAACCCTGGGCAGGAAATGCTGGGGTGGGTTTCTGCCTCAACCTCTCTCTTGAAACACCATTCGCAGATACAGGGGTGTAGGTTGTGGCCGCCTTGGTCTAAGGACACAGGCAAAGACAAGGTTGTGTGGGTAAATCGGGTCTCTTTTATTGGCCATCAGACTGACTTTTTACTCGACCGACTGGGGGGGAAAAAAAGAGATCAGGTTTACCCGAAGAACCTTGTCTGCCTTCTCTGACACTGGTTTCTTTCCTGCTTGGGTTTGCAAAGGCAGGCATGGAGCAGAAAGCAAGCGGCAGGGGGGATACTGCTGTCTCCCCCTCTCTCCTCCCACCCGGGCTCTGCCCCCCGAAGTGCCCGGGAGCTCCCACTCTCCTGCGGCAGAGGCAGCGCGGGCACTTCCTGGTAGTGCTCGGGGGAATAGGGACTCTCCCATTGCTTGCTGGTCCCCCTCGGTCAATTTGTAAATGGCCAACCAGGTCGCCTCTCAGCCTTCTCTTGTGGAGGCTGAACAGGTTCAGGTTCTGTAGCTTCCCCTCGTAGGGCCTGCCTTGCTGCCCCCTAATCATGCGGGTGGCCCTCCTCTGGACCCTCTCGACGCTGTCCGCATCCCTCCTGAAGTGCGGTGCCCAGAACTGGACTCAGTACTCCAACTGCGGCCTGACCAGTGTCACATAGAGAACATCCTTCCCAGTTCTCGCTCCCTGGAAGACTGTGGAGCTCCCTGACTGGGAGTTCCCTGCTGTTTGCTGCTCTACTCATCAGAGGTGGTTCAAGCACCCACATTGAACACCTTCAAGAGAAAATTGGATGCTTATCTTGCTGGGATCCTATGACACCAGCTGACTTCCTGGCCCTCGGGCGGGGAGCTGGACTCGGTGATCTTCTGAGGTCCCTTCCAGCCCTAATGTCTATGAAATCTAAACCCAGGCGTGTGGCTGGGGACCTGCTCTCCTTTCGAACCACAGAGATTTGCTTTCTCTAGACATTTAAAATCCCCTTTGCTGCTCTGGGGGTAGTGAAAGCCCTAGTGTAGATAGGTGCTGGTACCCTTGGTGTTGCCCCTGGATCCTGCATCGGTCGGGTGGCTAAAATGCTAGCCCCTGCTCCGGGTCTGTAGTTGAGGGCCACAGCAGGCATGGTAGCAGCTGGAGATACTGGTACAAAAGGCCTCTTATAGACACAGCAAAGAGTGAAATCTGAGTGAGGACAGATCCTGTGGGGTGGTGAGTAACAGGGAGAGGCCTCCCTATTGTCCTCTGGTAGGCAGAGAGAGAGCTCCGCCCAGAGCCTGAGAGCTTTCCCTGCCCACCCAGTTGGCCTTGCTCAGGGCTGCCAGGCAGGGCATGCATATGGATGGGCTGTGGCCACTCCAGCAGTCTGTTATCCCATCTGCCCCCTGTTTCTGCCTGCCATGGGCACCTAGATGGCAAGTTCCTTGGCAAGGAGTCATCTAGTCCCTTTAAAGCACCCAGTCTCAATGGGGCCCTGATGCTGGAGTCCTGTTGTCCACCCTATCCTGGAACTGGTGACCTTGCCAACGTGATAGGGTCTTGGTGGAGCTGGCAGTGAGGAGGAAAGGCCTGCTGAGACTAAATCCCCCTGAGTTTTCTGGTGCTTGCCTTGGTCTTCATCCCCTGCCTGTCTCTGTCTGACCTTGGTGATGTGCCAGAAGGCAGCCAGATGCATCTCGCAGAGCAGGTGTGAGGGATGTTCTCATCTCCCTGCCTGGGGTGTGATTCCTACTATGCCCAACCTGGTACTTTTTGGGCCCCTCAGCTGCAAGATGATCAGTGGTGGACCCCAGTGTGATACTAGGTCATGCTGTGAGACGGGGGCTGGCAGTTCCCTTGACCGTGTGCCAGGGCTGGGGTGTGTTCTGGGCATGCAGCCACCAATACCAGCCCTGCTGGATTCTCACGTGGGGAGCTTGCGCGTTGTGCTTCCTCTGCTTCCCCTCCATGCCTTCTGGGGTGTCCTGCACAGAGCTGTGGGGAGGGTTGACCAGGGCGGTGCCTGCGTCTGGATGCCTGTCAGAGCCTCGGCTTCCCTCCTGCTTCCCAGCACCCCTCCTGGCTTGTGGGGGAGCTTCTCTATGCTCCCCCTTGCTCGCTCTGGCAGTCAGCTGCCAAGAGAGGCTGGGGAGGGGCTTGTGGAAGGCTGCAACTCCATCATCTGGCAGGTTACAGAGCAGAGTCGTCAGTGGCCCTGCTCAGTTGTGCTGCCCCCCGCCTCCCCCTACCCCCTGCCAGCGCTGGCTGAACATATTAGATGCTGCTGTGGTTCTGGGTAGGAGGGGTGGCTGCCAGCTTGGTGGGGACCCTTCCTTCTGATGCCGAGGGCATCCTAACGAAAGAAGGTCCATCCAGTGCCAGCCTCCCAAGTGGGCATCAACATGTAAAGCCCATACAATGCTTTGGGAATATCTGGACTGAGGGAGACACGACCCCAGCTCCACGCTTGTAATAAGTAGCACCTGGAGGATTTCAGCTGAGAAACCTCGGCCCCCGGCAGCCGCCTCTGGAGTTCCCAGGGGGGCATGATGAGGAGGGACGGGTGGGTCCTGCTGTGGCATTGCTGTTCCAGCTGGCCCTGGGAGCCATGTTCCCTGGCGTCTCCTCCCTGGGGTTTTCCAAAGCTGAGCTAATAAAACATCTGACTTTGATGTTTTAATTAGTTGCTTTTTTGGCTCTATTGTGGAGGGATAACAGAGTTTCCATAGACTTTGAAACCTGCCCTTCCATTTGTCTTCCTTCACCCGCAGCCGGTCCTTGCCAGGAACAAATGCCTGAGACACAGAGTGCATCGGCGCCGCTACCTCTGTGTGGTGTGATGGCCTTCCCTGTACCGTGGCGGATTAAATATTAATGAGTAACACTTTGCCCTTCTGCAACCACCTCTGTTGGAGGCTCTGGGAGCTGGCAGCTGCCTAGCTGACAGGTTGGGATGCTGGTGAGGCCTATGGATACTGTGCCTGGCTGCTGTGGGGTTTTAGGAAAAGGTTAGATGGGGACTTGGATGATTTGGATAGGGACACCTCTGCCTCAGGCAGGGAGTTGGGCTAGATGATACTGGGAGCCCAAGTTTCCTGTGACACTTGTGAGGTAAAGCTCCCATCTGCTTTGAGGCCCAGGGCAGCATTGCCATCTCCATTTCTACAAGTGGGGGAAACTGAGGCACAGGAGGAGAGGGTGACTTGTACCTGGCCTGGTCACCGAACTGGAACAGAACCAAGCTTTTGCCACCGCGGCATGCTCCTTTCCAGTTCTCTGGGCTCCCAAGTCCTATGCGGAGGAGCAAATGCGGAGGGGAGTGTGGGGGTGTGTGAGTTGCTCATTGCTGTTCTGCTCCTCGGTTTCCCCACCTGGAGGATGGGATGCTACGGGCTCCTCCGGTCTGGTTAGGGTTTGTCGCCACGATTGCTGCCTGCTGAGAATGGCGAGGGCCCATGGTCCAGCGGAACGGTGGGATGCAGAGCATCTGGGTTGTGTTCCTGGGTTTGCTGTGTGGGCTCTCTAGATCCCTTCTCTGCCTCTCTCCTGTCCTGCCTTTACCTGCCTTGTCCATTTGGGCTCTGAGCTCTTTGGGCCACATTGTCCTTACAATGGATATAAGCTGTAGGAGGCTGGCTGCTGTGATGCACAGAGCTGTGAGGCTGTGATGGCAGGAAGCCTACTTGCCCCAGTCAAAATCCCTGTGCAGGTCAGGCAGGGGCAGGAGGATGTGGTCCAAGTTACTATAACCATGGGACAGAGTCTGTTCCCCTCCTGCTTCAGGACTCGGTGCTCTGGAAACAGGGGGGGTTGTTCTGTCCTCTGCTCAGACTGAGTTGCCTGAGACGGAAGGTGGAGCATCTGCAGACATCCATGTCCTGTCCCAGATGTTTCCCTAGGGTGCTGGGTCCCAGCAGCAATGAGTTTGCTGCCCCATCACTCCCCACGTGTCAGTAAGGCTTGCTCTCGGGATGGCGAGCAACCTGTCCGCTTGGGCAGCTGTCAGCAAGGATGAGCAGCATCCTGAATCCTTAGTTCAGGAGGTGGCTGATGTCCCTGTCCCTGTCCCTGCCTAAATGCGCGTACTCGGATGTGTTGGACTGGGACTTTCATATGAAGCCATGCTGGCTCTTCTGTGACGATGTGCCAGTCGATGCCAGATGAAGCCAGGCTGAGGACTTGCCCTACTGACTGTGCACTGCTTTGATGGGTGGTCTTGAGCATTGCACGTCTATGGCAGAGATGAGTCTGTTAGTCCTCAGCTTCAGTAAATAAGCACCTGGCTGCACTAAAACCCACTGGTGCTTCTTCAAGTTCTCTTTGATTCTGCTCAGACCTCTGCTACCAAAACTCCTGTACTGGTGGCTGGAAGTCCCATTGGGTTGGGCACTGTCTAAGCACCCATGAGTCACTAGCTCACTCTGAAGGTAGGCGTGGGAGGCAAAGGTTGATGCATAGGGCTGGGCAAACTGCATTGCAGCAGTTGTGTACAATGGAACTACTGCCCTGGAGTGTAAGAAATTAGCTTCTAGTTCATCTGAGGTAAATGAGGCGGGTGGTGCTGTTAGGAGCTGAGTCTTGCATTTGCAGTTTCTTTTACTCAGGACAGCTTGACTAGCCCATATGTCCGCTGGCTCTCAATGGAAGAGACGGTGGCAGAGAGGAAGGCTATTACGCCCACAGACGGGGAGCTTGAGTGTTTTTGGTGACTTTGCCAAGGTCCAGCAGGGTGTTTGTAGCAGAGCCAGGCATCCAGCCCAGCTCTCCCACGTTTCCTGGGTAGTGTTGCCTTGGTTTTCAGCCCTTTTCTGTGCAAAGACCTAAAGGGATGGGTGTGCTGCTAAGATGACTCCCACAATAGCCTCTTTGATTAGGTGGAGACACTATGGCCCTTTTCCTGATCCCCCAAGGGTTGGGCGTGCCAAATTCAGCAGAACGCATTGGAGAGCCATGCATTAGCCAGGGTCCCGCTGCTTATCACCCTGCAGCCGAATGGCTTTCAGAAGACGGCTGAGAGATTGGAGTCACCCGGTCTCTGGGTCAAACCTGCCCCCGGCTGCTCTTAACTGATGGTCGCCCATCATTTGGGGGCTGCTGGGGAACCTGCATGGCGCAGAGGAGGAGACTGACAGTAACAGGGCTATATGAGTCACAGGGGGACAGTAGGGGTGTGCTGGGGTCTAGGAGCTTGCTCAGCAGAGGTCAAGCCTTGGCACATCTGGAGGATGGTCTTCCCTCTGGTTGGGGAAAGCAGCACTGCTTCAAGCCGCCTGCCTTGGTGAGGGTCAGAGAGGAGAAGGCCGTTCATGGGCTCCTTCGTTCCCAAAGCTAAAAATAAGCCGGCTGGCCCTTGGAAGGGTGACAGGTGTATCTGTTACCGCCGGCCCAGCTCCAGGCTGTGTGGGGGCTGTGGGGGTGCTGCTCTAAAAGAACAGGAGCTGGGAAAGCCGAGACGGCCTTGTGGCAGGTTGGCCAGTGGGCCTGGGTTTCCTTTCGGACATCTGGGCAGCGGGGTCTGGACTGAAGTGTCCACGCCTTAGCGTTTCGGAAAGGCCCCACGGTGACTCCTGCATAACCTTTGCTCTTTCTCCCAGAGCAGGACGGGGCTCGGGTTCCCGGGGCCGGGCTCAGATTTCGGACGTGAGGGGTCTGGTTTGCTGAAAGGCTTCCCATTGCCCGGAGGGCCCTTGCTGTATCAGCCGGAGCATTCCTGTTCCTCCCCCCCAACGCCACCCCCATTCAACACGAGGCCCCCTTTCCTGCGTCCCCCACCCAAATGGCTCCCATGCCTCTCCGCTCTACCGCTGCCATCTGTCCAATTAACCCAGTAGCATCTGTGTCCCACATGCATCTGTTTCCCTTTGCTGTTCGCTATTGCAAGTTGCTGACCTTGGAAATGCCAGCGCTCGCAACTGCGAATCCTGCCCGCTGCTTCCTCCGCCCCCAGCCCACAGCACCTTTTTCTTCTCCCGTCTCCACCGAGGCAGGAGACTTTAAATAATTGAATATTTAAATGCCATGCCTGCCTCTCGGCCCATTGTGTGCGCGGTGCTTCCTGTCTCCTCTCCGTGCTGTGCTCTCCCTCCTACCCTCTCGCTGGCTCCTCAAAACTCTGTATTTGTGCTAAGCTCAGCCTCGGCTCAGATCGTTTCCAGCCGAACTGCGTGATCAGGGATCTCCCCCAGCCACTGGGGTAATGAGTTTATTGTTTTAAACTGCAATTAACAACTCTCCCATGGACTGTAAGAGCATCAGGGCAGGAACTCTTATTGTTCCTACATGCTATAACGCAGCATGGTGTGCTGGAGGTGTCTCTAACTTGCTCGGTAAGCTCCTCAAGGTAGGAATTTGCCTGTCTGCATAATGCTGTGTAAACCAGTGGCAGCATTATGCAGTAAACGCTACATTAAATGGTTCTTGGACTGGAAACTGCCAGCCCGCAGCTTGGTTCTTCCCCGCAATGTCCTATCTAATCCATTCTGTTTATGTGTTTGCCGGGCTGAGGATAAGCACGTCAACGAGATGCAAACTTGTCTATGAGGCAAGCCTGTGGACTTGAACCCAGTGACGAACTTGGCTGATAACTCGGACATAGGGACGATGAGTTGTGTGCATCCCAAATTGGACACAAGAGCGACTGATGAAAACGGAGCTCACTCTCCCCTACCCATACTGGCTCTGAAGTGCCAATATGATCTTTAAAACCAGGTTGTTGCCCCAAAGGCAGCGGAGGAAGTGTGTTCTGGTAAAGCCCTGAGTTGGGACTGGTTTAATGCATCTAGCAGGCTCCCCAAGTGACTTCTGAGTTATTTCTTCTTTGCCCTACCTCATTGAGCTGGTTCTGGGGTGAGTCAATGGATGCTGGTGTGTACAGCCCAGTACAACATATGAACCTACAGAGAGAGGTTTTGCAGTTAAAAAGGCAGGATTTATTACACCATAATCACAAGCTAGTACAACAGCCAAGTGCAACAAATGCCTAACAAGAGAAAGTGTTATTGTTAATGCGGGTCCCCTGGGAAATTAGGCAGGGGAGTTACAGCACTTCAGTAATGCGCTTGTCTTATCTTGGTCCTTCCAGTGTCCCTGTGCTAATCCCCTAATAATGTCTTCACGCATGCACGTTGTCTGGACATCTCTGATCAGTTGACCTTGACTCTCCAGGAGGTCCCCATGCAGTGCTGGTCTTTGATGGATTGTTATGGGCATGTTTTCCGTGGGCGCTTGGAAACTTTGGGCCCAGCAAGAGGAGAGCATTAATCCACTATGTTGCATGTGACCTTGGCAGAAATGATGAGTAATTTGGTTGCAGTGCGGCTTGGGCTGGCCGGCTCCGTAACCAGCCTGTATATGGAAATCTCTCCCTCTGCACCCGCTCATGCCTGGGTGAGAGAACATACAAGGCAAGTTGGTGACCCAGTGACCACATCTGGAAAGTTGGGGGAGCCAGTTCCTGTCATTGGAAACACTGGTGGTTGGATCATGCTCTGCATGTATAAAGCAACAGTGGCCTGTGTTTTTTTTTCCAAAGGAACTGGTATGGATTTTTTTGTTTAGGAGACTAAAAGGACTCGTTTAGAAGGGCTTGCATTTCTTCCTCCCCCACCATGAGGTGATCATCTTTTCAAGGCGCCTCTTAAAATGGAGTAGCTAAAACTGAAGGGACCCCCAATTTGAGAACTTAAAAGCTGGTGGAGTGACAAGTGTATATGTGAATATCTGTGCATACAGGGATGCATATCTTTGTAGGTACAAATGTACTGGGGGGAAAAGGGGTGCGCTTGGTGCTTAGAAACCAGTAGCTACTGGTTATAGAGAAGAGGCTCCCAGAACCAAGTGGGAGGCAGGGTGGGATTCTCCATGGGTCCACCTCCTCCCCTCCAATGGCGAGCCAGAATTGAAAACATCCTATCTCCTCTGTTACGAGTTTAATCCCATGGGCTGCTACACTCATAGGGAACTCGCATTACCCACACAGCTGCTGGGTGACAAATGCAGCTAAACAGGGCTCACGGGAGAGATCCTTCTCTGCCTGCCTCACACGGCCACTGCTGCAGTTGGCAGTGTTCCTAATATTCCCCGCAGCTGATGGCACGAACCGCAGAGACCAAGCTCCCCTTCGTCTCTTGGAGGGGTCCCTCAGGATCCGGCGTGAAGTCTGTTGCGTGGGGTAGTGTCAGCCCTGCTCTGTCCATATATTATGGTATTTGGTTCCTGGGGCTCTCTGTCCTGTGTCTTTTGCGAGCCTTGTAAAGCTGCTTAAGAACCAGTTTGGAAAGGAACGGAGTGAACGTGGGAAGGGCCCCAAGGATGCAGCACCCAGAGAGCAGGGTGACATGGGGAACTCGCGGCTCTCCGAGGTTCCCTGGCAGCCTGCCTCGCAGCTGGTGTGAGCCACCGGTAGGACTGCGGGAGCAGGACTATGTCCAATGGCTTTTGCAATAGGGTGGATGTAGAGCTCACCTGTTGGCACATGCTGTATGTATTCAGCACCAGCACGTGGTGCAAGCTTCTGCAACGAGCTCAGCACTGAGTTTGCTGGAAATTTTGGGTCTGGGTGACCTGAAACAGGAGTCTATGGTGGAGCCAGGGGGTCTGAGTCCCCATCCAGGCTCTGACCATGAGGCTGCTCAGCCCTATCCCCTCAATGGCATGGTCCTCCTACGCATGGCCCTGAACCCAGCTGACTGCCTGCGCTGGAGGGCAAATCCCTGCTGGGACTTTCCTGGCCCCTTTCTGTGGTCCCGGAGCAGTGGCCTCGACTCCTGACCAGCCGCTTTCACGTCTTTCCATTTAGTTCTTTCCTTACTCAGCCCTGTTTTTTCCACTCCTCTCCTCCCAGCTCTCCATCGCAGCCTGCCATCTGCAGACCGTTACACTCATTTTCTCCGGGCACGGGCTGTCTCTGCCTCCCCGAGTGCCAGCTCCCAGATCCTGTTGCTTCTTTATCTAGCTCTTCCGCACAGCACAAAGTTCATCTGTAGCCATAGTCAGGGGTGTCGATGGAGAGATGGTGGGGGGCAGGCAACAGGGTGGAATCTCCCCG
>NW_005843140.1:220940-238217 GCF_000455745.1 Alligator sinensis | reverse complement strand
CAAAATCCGCCTCTGTCTCTGCAGGGCAGCCAGCTGGGAAATCCTGCCGTCACTGCAGCATCCTGCAGTCGAACGTGTAATGCATCCAATCCCTGCAAGATGCTGCAGATCACGCAGCCTGGCTGCAGCACAGGGTGGCTCGTGCCGGGCTGGTGCTGCAGTGCACAGGCTGGCCAGGTTGCCTGGCCCACTACAGGAGTCTGGGGCGGTCCCCAGTGCTTGTGGGGCTGGGGTCTGCCCTGCCCTGGGTTTGCAGGGAGTGGAGGGAAGACGGAAAGGATCAAGAGAGAGTCGGGCTCCTACTGCCATCCCTGTGTGCACAGGATGCTGGGTGGCCTGCCTCTGTTTCCTCCAGCAAGTCTGGTGGCTCTGGGGTGGAGGTGAGCTGCGGCACGGGGGTAGAGGCTTCCCGACTGTCTTCCGTTCCTCTGTCCTCTCTTGGTGGTTTGAGGGCCAGGGGTGATGCTTCCTTCTGCCTCCCTCCAGGACCAGGAGGGACTCGCTAGCAAGAAGGAAGGTCTTTTGGAAGCTAAGGGCTCTTCCCTCCCCTGCACGCTGAGATGCAGCTCTCCTCAGGGTGGCTTCTGCCCCTTCCCACCCTGGCACTCCCTCTCCATTCCCGTGGCTCTTATCAAACCCTGCTGCCTCCCCTGTTTTGGAGAGAGGGCAGTGCCCTGGGGGCTAGGAATGATTAACTCTAGGAAGGGACAGATTTTCCTGAGAGAACACGCTTGTTAAAAGGAGAAAAATCTTTGGGAGGGTCCCCTGCCTAATCCCAGGGGTTGCCAGACACTACTGCTCTGAGACCTCTGCAAGACAGTCAGCCAATGACTCACATCTAGGACTGATGCTGAGGTCTGAAGCCAGTGTGCTGTCAGTTTTATGCCAGTAGTGGAAGCTCTTCCTCCAAACCACCCTTGGCTTATTGGAGCGGACTTTCCATCCTGTGCATCTTCTTGCTCCTGGACGCTTTGCTCCTGGAGTTTAAAACTACTCTGATCCCAGGTTTGAGTGTGTACCTAAACTCTTCCCCCCAGAGCGGGTTGTAGGGTGGTCCAGAGTGAGGATAGAGAGTGTGCTACATCCAATCGCTATTTGATAGATGATAGCGTGGGATGGGAAATTGAAGGAATAGAAGGAGTTGGAGCATCCAGAGCTTGGGCTCCTGGCTACTGTGGTGTTGCTCTGCAGAGGCCGGGTTGTGGAGGCACATGGGGTGGAGAACCTGGCTGGTTGGGGAGTGAGCCTGAGCAGGTATGAGCCTGATCTGCCCAGGCCTTGTTGCTAAGCAGGTCGCCCTGGCCACTTAGCATATCCCATAGAGATGGCTTTCCTCCAGCGGTCAGCCTGCTGCATCGTTTATGGCTAATGTAACCCCCCTTAACACCCAGATCACCGCGGTAATCTCCTGCCCTATCGGTTCTAAAGCTGCTATTATCCTCGGATTAGCATTGGCACTTAGATACCCACCTGTACAAAAGCCTGCGAGAGGCAGAAACTATTAGAAAGCCTCCCACGGTTTCATTGCCCACGGGCCCAGCCTATGCTAAGTAGTTAATGTCCAGCTGTCACCTTGCATAACCCTGTCGCAGGTATGCTGTGTGCTCACGGCCCCTCCTCCTCGCCCTCGGGGCTGGAGGCTGTTTTGTTCCACCCAGCGCCTGCAGACAGGCACCTGAGTCCTGCTGTGTGACTGATGACACACCCGCAGGCGCTGGTGGAGGGTTTGACTGAATCACTGGGGTCTAACAAAAGAGAAGCCCTTGATGCTTCACTCCAGGGAAGCCCAGCTCTTGCATGCCCTGAGCTCTGGCAGAGAGGACCACTTGCAGCTGGGGTCACGCAGAACAGCAACAGTCTCTTCCACATTTTAATTTAAAAGTGGCTTTGGCTTGAAGGACTTGATGCCACTGTAGGTCAGGTCTCCCCCTGACAGCCAGGCCCTGCAGGTCCTATCTCATTACTTGTGTCTCCTTGAAACCTGACTGGGTCACAGCTTAGACACTGCTTAGACACACTTGGGCCTTTCAGGTGCTGCAAGTGTCCCCTGGGCTGTGATAGCCACCCACCAGGCATCTAGTTGAGCCTGTAGAACAAGTGATAGCCTTGAGCTCCTGGAGGACGGCAGCTTTGGTTGTCGGAATGCCAGGCGCAGTGGTACCTGGGATGCTAGAGGTGACTGTACATCTCGTACGTGTCCATCCAGTCTCAGCTTGCTGTAGACGTGGCCCACAGTGGAGGGGCATGGTGGGCATCTGCTTCTAGAAACGGACCCAGTCTTGCAGCTGGGAGCTCTAGGGCACATCCCAAGATGAGCAGAAAGCAACATCTGGGGTTGGAGACTCTACAGCAGCTGGTAGAAGAGGAACGGCAGGCTGGGGCCACAGCTGCCGCAGGCACCGGAGGGCGTGGGAGCGACAGAGCACAAGCTCAGGGGTGTGTTGAAGGTATCATTGTTTGGGGGAGAAGCAAGTCCAAGCGAGCATTTAAATATCAGTGTCCTCTCAAGTGCCCTGCTCCAGTTGGGGCTGCCTTGCATCGGCTTTGTGTAAGTGGGAGATGAGAATCAAATCGGAACCAGAACCCCAACTCCCCAACCAGGCAGCAGTGGTGGTCTTAGGGTTGTTGGGACTGTGGGCAAGAGTGTCATTTGGGGCCCCTTAGAGGCTTAATTTTGATGATCTATAAGCAAGTCAGACATTTGTTGCAAAATCTGGGGACCCCCCTAAAGTGTGGGGCTCCAGGCAGTCACCCAGCTTGCCCTCTCCTAAGGATGTTACTGCCTGCAGGAGCAAAAATCTACCCCTCGCAGAAGCCTGGGCGACCTGCAGTCAATGATGTCTCCAGCCGTCTCCATCAGGAAACGAGGTGGCTTTTAAATGCATTGGTACTTAATTAAAACATGTCAGCGGTCTAAAAATAAGTTGGCACTTAGTGTAGGCTGGGCCTAATACCTTTGGAAATGTGCTAGCTGGTTGCAGGTTACCCCGGGGCTGCGGCTGGCACCTATGGGAAGTGTAGGTGTCCCAGCGTGTTTGAAAAATAAGCCCTTATTATTATTATTATTATTATTATTATTATTATTATGTTAACTAGTTCAGGCATGCTCTGCACACACAGCTGCCCCAGTTGCAGTGAAGGTGTGGTTTCTAAAAACCCAGGCACCCCCGTCTCCTCCCCTCGGTTTCTCTTGGCTTACCTGGGAAACTGGCAGGTGATGTGCGCAGCTAAAAACCGGTTCTAGGATCATTGACCTCAAGGGTTGCATCATTGCAGGAATCGGTTGGAAGTCAAAGCCACGTGGCTTCTGTGCACCGAGAACCCTGCGCCTGCAGATGATGCGTGCCCAGCCTCAATGGTTTATTCGGTGCACAGCTGGAAAGCACTGACACGGCAGGGGTGGGTGGTGCAAGAAGGGGCGTAGGATAGAGTAGGCGCTTGACTGGTCCCATTATAAAGGTGGCTGAAGTCCCAGTATCCATAAGGCCTAGGAGTAGAGGTCTCTCTCTCCTTCTTCCTTTCCTGGGTCCCTACAACTGCGCAGAAGCATTTTTGCAGTGGGGCTGGGATTGTTTTGTGGTAACGTGATTCTTGCTTGAGTTTCATTTTTTTTTTAGAGCTCAGTTCTGGGGACATGTCGGGGGGCAGGTGTTAAATGGGTCCAGGTTACTGTAGTCCAGCCACTCGAGGACATGCTCAGATAGGTGTGGTTTGCTTGGACACTGGGAATCTTCTATTTTCCCTTTCGTAGAGAGAGAGCAAGGGGTGACCCCCCGCCCCACCTGTGTTTTGATGCATCCTGAGCAACTGGTTTAGTGCAGTTCCTCCCCCCACCCCCACCCCACACTGCTCTCTTGGCCCATCTGGTCTGTTCTCACTTACTGGTGCATATTTTCCAGGCTCTGATGGCCTCTTGTGCAAAGCCATGGCTCTGCCTGGGTCTGAGCTCTCGGTGATATCACAGGCTTTGCTCTGCAAGGGTCTAATTTGGTGCCTGGGATGCAGGCTTTCTTCCTCCTTATAAATATTGCCTTTCGGTCTTCTGCGTCTCTCTCTCTCGCGCTCACTCGCTCCCTCCCTCCCTTTAATTAGACTTCTTACTGCATGGAACAGTTTGCAGTTATATATGGAAAACAGCCTACACTTTCCCAGGAGCGGAGCATGTTGGGAAGGAAAACGGGGCTAGCAGCAGGCTCCCTCTGCCTGGGAGTGTGTGTGTGTTTTTTCCTATCGCGGCCACGCTTTGCCCTCTCGATTTAAAAAAAATTTTTTAACCCTTTTTGGGGCTCAGGGGAGCCCCCTCCCCTCGGTTTTATTCCTGCAAAGTGTTCTTTCTTGGAGCTGTTTCAGCCGACTCAGCCGAAGGGCTGATTTTGTTCAGCCCAGGCGGAGGGGGCATTGTGTGGCCCCACCGGTGAATGGATAGCTGCTGTTTGCTGGGGAAGTGCTCGAAGCCTCCAAGACGTGGGATCTGGATTGCAAATGCCCCAGAGCTCCTGGATGCCACGTGGAAATCTGAGTTTTTAAAGCTCCCATGTAGCCCGGTGTTGGTTTGTGCCGGTGGCGGGTAAGAGCTGTGTGGGGTGCTGTGGGGATGTCCCTGTTCTCAGCTGGCTTTCAAGAAGGGGGGATGCTGGCAGTGCCTCTCGGATGCAGAACAGGTGGCTGTGCACGGCTTTGAGTCTCCTTGACTGTTCAGCTCGAATGGGGAGAGGAGCAGAGGGGACACTTTGCACTCTGTCCACCTGGGCTCGTAGCTCCTTGCCGTATGAAGCCCAGGGAGGAGAGGATGTTAGGCCAGGCAGTGCTACTGCCCAGAGAGGCTCTCTGTGCCTCGAGAGGGATCGGCCAAGCTGTCGGGTCCCCCATGTCCTCGCCCAAACCGGAAGGAGTGGACTCTAGCGGGTCCAGTCTGGCCTTCTGGATTCTGCTTCTGTTTCTGCCATAACCACGGGGCCTTGGGCAGGGCCTTCCTTGGCTCTGTGCCTCAGTTTCCCCTCTGTAAAAGGAGGGTAATTCCCTTCTCTGTTGGGTATCCCCCACTGGGGAAAGAAGTTGTGGGAAGTGACCGGCTGCAGGGCGGTGTTTTCTGACTCCTCTGTGGTGCAGCCGTCTCAATGCAGCCTTGGGTGGAAGGAAGTAACTGATGGGGAAACAGGAGGGTTTTGGGTGGCCTCCCCCTTCTCCTACCTTCTCCAGAGCCCCGTCTCGCCACCACCCATCCTGGGCAGTGCGAGGCAGTCGAGCCGCTTCTGGACACAGGTGTCCCTGCACGGTGCAGGCAGGGCCTGTGTGATTCCCCTGTGCGTGGTCCCCTGGGGATGCCAGCAGGCTGGGTCAGGCACTAGCCCCGGCAGGTGACAGGCTAGGAGGGTGGCTGCCACTCTCCGTGCCAGACACGCAGGGCCTCTCTGGATCCCAGCTGCAGCCCAGTCTGGGAAACCGTGGCTGTGAGACGCAACTACTTCTGGGAGGAAGTAGCAGGGCCTATTTTAAGCCCCCGGGGATCTTCAGGGTAGGAATCCCCTGTCCCTGTGTAACTCTCACAGCTAAAAATAGCCAAGCGGTGCCCGTGCGCACTGGCCGGTAGCTCTGTCTGGGTGTCGTGTCTGCGCGTGTCTTTCTCTCTCTCCTCCCTTTCTTTCATGTTCTGCTGCGCTCCCTGCGTCTGTCCTACCTTCTCCCAGGGAAAGCTGCTCCGCTTGACCTGAGGACAGGCTCTGAGGCAGGAAGATGGGCTCTCTGGGCCAGGACTCCTGGGTTCTCTACCTTTTTGCATGTCACCTCCCTTCTCTCTCCCTCCGTTTGCCCCTCTGCCTGTGCGTGGAGGGTGGGAGCAGAGTGGGACCAACCTTGCTTTGCATAGCTGTTGCCGAGCAAATTTCCGAGCGCTAACTAATTCGCTCCTGCACGCGGGGAGCTCCGCGGAGGCCTCGAGTGCTGTTATTCAAAGCCCAGCATGTTGGCTCTGCTCTCTGCTGAGCTTGCTGGGGCTTCGGTTTCCAAGCATGAGAAACCAACTCAGTCAGAGTCTAATGCATCTCCACCCCAGAGGCTGCTTTCCTCTCCTACAGCAAATCTGCCTCCCTCCTCTGGGGCTCGAGGGCTATTCTGAAGGCATCAGCTTGGCTCTGTTGTGGGGTAAAGGGACTGAACTGGGGCTGCAGGCAGGGTATGAGGTGGCACAGTGGGCGCATGGGGGTGTGGGAGTTCAGGCTCCCTCCCAAATGCCCTCTCCTCTCCTGCTAGGCTGCAGGGTCGTGGTAGGAGGGGCAGGGGCATGCCTCAAGGTCTTTGTCCTGCTGCCTTCCTCCCTCCTCCCCGCAGGTGCGGCTTCCTCCTGAAGCTGTTGCATTGGCCACCAGGGTCGCGGGTCTCCAGCCTACACAGCCCTTGCTCTCAGGCTCTTGAAGCAGTTGGGAAGGGGGTGCTTCAGCTGAGGGTCCTGGGGCTGAGCTGCCAGGCTGGGACTGACATGTCAGGAGTGACCTTTAGGGGCCTGGAATGTGAGAGCAGGGGCAGAGATGGCATTGGATCCTCAGCCTGGGGGAGACATCCCTGGCACGTCCCCTCCTGTGTGTCTCTGCAGTCCCTAGCTGATCCCATGTCCCAAGATCCCTGCGCAGTAGCGTTCATACTCTGCGAGCACTGCGGAGGAGGACGGGCTTTCTCTGGAAAGAGCCCAGCTCCATACGTCCTGCCCTGCGGGCCAGCCAGGCAAAAGCCCCCCAGGGACGGCCCATCTGCTAGGTTGGGGGTATTCCCGGCTTCTGCTTGGCAGCCTGCTGCAGGCTGCCCTGTGATGGGAACTGTGCCAGGAGGGGGTGGGGGCTCCACTGGATGCGACTGCAGCATCCCTGTCCCCCTCTCACTGCGAGATGAAAAGCTCCCCATCACTGCAAAGTGCCGTAGGAGCATCTCACTGTGGGCTGGGATCTAGGCCCTTGGATAGGAGAGTTTAGGAGAGAAAAAAGTGGTCTTGTGAGCAGCATTGGTGGTGGGAGGAATCTGATGCAGAAGCCAAGTCCCACCTCAAGGCCACCTCCAGAAGCAATGCTCTGCCAGGGGTCAGCAGGGATGGCCCTTCCCAAGCCACACGTGACTGCAAGCCCCGAGGCCTCCAGGGCTGCCAGCCTGGTCCCCAGGGCAGGCGGTGATCCCCGGAGTCTTGCTCCATAACAGCACCCCTAGATCTTTCCTCCTGCCATGTGGCCTTGACCCAGCCCCAGGGCACCATTCTCTGAGCGTGTGCCCTGCCATGCCTGGGCTGCCTGGTGCTCTCCTTGTGGGCAGTACGAGCCTACTCCTGCCTGCTGGCCCTGGCACACAGGGTTCAGTGTGCGAGTGGTACATGATGTGCTGTTGGACAGGGCTGGAGAAAGGCGGCTTGTTTCTGTGCTGCACCTGGCATCTTGTGGCGCCTGCTGTGTCCTTGGTTTGTCTGAGACCTTCTGCCCAATCCTCAGCTTTCCCTGTTCTGGTCTCCCCTCTGCTGCCTTGTTAATCGTATGATCTTTTGGTGGAGGCCAGCAACCTGGTAGGCCTCCTTTGGGCACGAATTCAGGACCCCAGGGTATCAAAGGGGCCTTAGACCGGGATCCAGTCCAGGAGCTGCTCTGATTTTTGTGCAGCAGCTTTCCTCTGCCCTGCAGATGAAGGATGCATCTCTCTGCAGCCGTATCTCCTTCCCTGCTCCCACTTTGTTGGGACCTGAAGGAAGGCCTGGGAGATGGGAGATGGGGCTGTTCCTTATCTGAGCATGCTGGAGCTCGGTGGCATAGCATGATTGGGACCTGAATACGGCCCCATAGACCACTTCCAGCAGTAAATGGGCTGGGAGCAGTAAATGAATTGCTCTCGCTGAGGCAGGTGCCAGGCATTTGGGTGAGGTGCGATGCCCAACTTGCTCCAATGCCTTTGCTCAAGGCTGGCAGGGCTGGTCTGCCTGATGGCAGGACACAAGGAGCCCACTCACAGTCCGTGTTGTATACGTGCAGTGAGGGAGCCTTGATTACAAAGACCTTGCAATGCGCTGGTGGGGTGGAAGGGGAAACTGAGGCAGAGAGGAAGCGACTTGCCTGGGGCCGCACAGGAGGCCAGTGGCAGAGAGCCTGCTGCTTCCAGGGCTCTTAATGCCTGACCTGGCTGCCCTCCGATGAGGGAAGCCGGCAAACTCTGGAGGGAGTTGGGCTGAAATGAAGCTCGAATCCAGATGCTCCCAGGTGCTGCTGTTTGCACAGCCAGCCCCTAACCTGCCCTCCTCCATCTATTCCCAGGGCTCCCCTCACCCCACTTCCCAGCTCCTGGGCTACCTTGTAAAACACAAAACAGCAAGGAGGATGATTTACTGCAGACGCCCAGGGAGAAATACCAAGGCCTTAGATGGAAATGTTCCCCTGACAGCTCGCCTGGAGATCCCCCCCGCCCCCCCTCGGGATTCTTTCCCCCGCTGCTGGGTGCAGCCGCGGAGGGGGAAGCCCATGAGGCTGGGGGTGCGGGCAACACGGCTGCTTCCCAGATGCCTGAGTCATGAGCCAGGAGGTTTCCGAGCCGTTCCGCTTTTCTGCACCCATGTGGCACTCTCCAGGGCACAGGCAGCTGGCTTCATCAGGGGATGATCCAGCTCTTAAGCTCACGTGGGCTCGGTGCCAGGGGCTGGGCACCACGGTGTGTGTGGAGTGGGGACAAGAGTTTTGCAGTGGGGTGGCAGGAGCTGAGCGAGCAGCTCTGCCACCGCATGCATGCTCTGGGCTCTCCTGGAGCCCGGCAGCTCCTCTCGGGCTGCCTTCAGCTTAGGGAAGTGTCTCCTACCTTGGGGGAGCCCAGCAAGGAGCAAAACCCTAGAGAATGCTGTGGTTTTAGCCCCACAGGTGTTAGTGATCTGCCAGCGCAAAGCAAACTCATTGGAGAAGTTGGCAGGTTACCTTGGCTGGCAAATGCAGGTGAAAACCAGAGCTGCCCGCCCTGCCCTAGGATTTGTCTCTTCTTTTAGCTCACCCAGAGGTCGCTACCCTGCAAGGGCAGGGGGAAAGCTAGTAGTCCCCTTGGTGTGTGAGCCCCAGGTAAACCCCAGTGCCCTATCCTCCTAGGATTTGGCTGCACCTTGGTCCCTGCGTGTTGGTGCCTGTTCTGTTGTGTGGACTCGCCCTTCGCCTAAGCCTGATCTTTTGTGGCCTGTCAGATATCGCAGTAAAGGGTGGTGAAGTGAACATGGTGTTTTTAGGCCTGACTGGCATCGGATGCATTGGGAAAGCCTGAGCCGATGCAGAGCAGGGGACAGACCAGCGGGCAGGGGGAGAGGGTGCTTCAGGGTAGAAACCTCCCCCTCTGTGAGCTGGCAGCTGAGACTCGTTTTAAGGGTTTCCTCTTGAGGATGCTGCCCCCTGTCTCCAATGTGTCTGGTCCTTATTCCAGGGTGTCACCTCCAGAGCAGCCCAGATCCCCAGCTTGGCTTCTCTGCACACACCTGGGTGCCTGGGCTGCATGTGGCCCGATTTGTTTGCTTGGCTGCGAATCAGTGTTTGTGCGCTCAGCCTAGAGCTTTGTGCCCCGTGGATCAGTGCTACAGTGCCTGCAATGGCGGTTCTTGTTCTGCAGGAAGTGTGTGCTGGGGAGCAGAGGGGAGAGGAGAGCTAGCATCTGCCCCGTACATCACCCAGACTAGGCCTGAGATGCATCTGCAAGTTCAGAAGACGTGGGTTTTTATGCTAGGCTCTGTCCTTGCCTAGCCTGAGGGTGAGGGAGGGGGTGGTCTAGTCCCTGGGGACCTGTTTCTTCCTGCCCCCCAACCCTACGGCTGTTAGGAGTTCCTCATGCTGCTCTGCCACAGCACCCAAGCCCTTGCCCGTGGCTTTCCCAGGCTCTCCCCTGCCTCTGTCCAGCCTGCTGCTTGTCAGCTCTGGCTTGAAACAGCCTTGTACTGATCCCGTCAGGCCGTTTCCACTCATCCCTTCACCTGGGCTCTGTTCTGCCCAGCAGCCTTTGCTCTTCTCTCCCCGGCTGCTATTCAAGCCCTGGGCTTACTCACGTTGCTTTGTTCTGTGCACATCAGAGGACCTTTTGTAGCACACCTGAAGTCCCATGAGGCCTTGTGGATGGGGGATGAAAAGCAGCCCTGGGAGTCCAGGCAGGACAATGGTAACCTGAGAGAAGCGGCCTCTTGAAACACAACCTGGCAGATGCTGTCCTTCCAAAATGACCTGGCATCAGCAAAGAAGGGCTGGTGGCAGCTGTGGGTAGAGAGGGATAAAGGGACAGGTGCCTTTGAGACCTGCCAGGCCTGGGTCCAGAGGCTGCTGAGGAAGGTGCTGCTGTTCACTCGGGTGCTACCCACGTTGGGGGAGTTGGCACAGTCACTGGCTGGCCGGACTCCCAAGCGGACAAGTCTGTCTGCACACGTATGCAATGCTGACAAGCAGTGCGACTGACACTTGGCCAGCGCAGTCGGGCACTGGCCTGGGCATTAAGCTGCGGGTGTGGACGGACATGCACAGATAAACCTGGTGTGGACTCAAATGCACGTAGACGAGCCCTACATCACATGGATGCAGCATCCCTCCATGCACCCACTGGTATCTGCAGCAAACATGTGCTGAGCATGTGTGCGTGCCCCGACCCACCCATGTGTACGCCTGAGGACCACAAGCCCCATCTGTTCCTGCCTGTATGTGCTGGCATGTATGCAAGGGTGGGGAGTAACATAGGGCGTGAAGCGCTGTCATGCAACTTGCTCCTACCTCCGTGGGGACAGGGAAGGGGCCAGGAGAAGCTGACGGAATCCAAGAGGAAGGAGAGGACAGAGAGAGCTTGAGTGAGTGGGGCATTGCCCTTGCTAGTCCCAGCGATTCCTCGGCTGGGACGCGCACAGCGAGAGCATCCGTATGCGCTCTGTGCTGCCTGATAGCGGTACTGCCTTTCTGCTCGCCGCCTCTCGCGTCCTGGCTCCTTGGAGATGTCGATGGCTGGCGGGAAGGTGTGTGGGAGTCGGCGCCATGTGGGAGTGCGGGAATTTTAATTGATCTATTTCCTAGCTGCCTTTGTTCCTACCCCTTTGGCTTCGTGGTTGCCAGTAGGGATAAGGATGCTGCAGGCCAGGGGGTGTGGAAAGCCCAGGGGCGGTGTTTCCATCCAGGAAATGCATGTCCTGACCGCAGCTCTTGCCCTGGGCCAGCCCGCTTGCAGCTAGTGCTACAGGAAATCGCTTGGGGGAAGCCCTAGGGGAAGGGTGCACAGTGCTTTCCACCAGATCTTTTGTTGTCTGGTAGGATCAATGCCTGACTGGAGGGTGCAGAGAAAAGACACAGATAGGGAACTGGGCTACATCTGAGCCATCTTTGGACATCCTTGATTGCTAGGTACTGCAGGAGTATTTGCTGTAAGGGCAAGGAGGAAGCAAGAGCTTAGGTCTGCTCTGTCTGCCTGGGAGATGGACAGAAGGCTTCAGGGTTGCAGAAGAGGGTCTCTGTGCTCCTGAAGGGCAGGAGCTGGGGTGCTGGTGGCTGGAAATGGGGTTGTGGAGGCTCTTGCTTGAGCTGAGGGGGTGGGGGAGCCATAGGGGAACTCAGTTGTGCCAGGGAAAGCAGCACTAGCTTCCCCTTATTGTTCACCGCATGCCCAGTACAGGGCCCATCCCTCATTGGAAGAAGTGACACGTGAGTGGAGGCTTCCCGCCTCGGGTCCTGCCGCTTGTGGTCCCATCTCAGCTTGCGAGCAAGTGTAAGGGAAGACTCTGCTCTGGCTGCAGGGTTGGGAGACCTCTTTGCAGTGTGCCCAAGGCCTGGAGCTGGCACCCTTCCCGGTTCCACCCCATCGCTGGCTCCAGCATGCGACCATCCACCCTGCCTCTTGGAAACCCCAGTGCTATGGCAGCTAGGCCCTGGATGGCCCCTCCCATCCACCCGAGAAAGCTGTGGTTTTGTAGCCATGAGTCACCTTCTGTGCTCCTTTCATTAGTGTCTCTTGATGAGATATAAATAACCAGCAGCTCACATAGTCTTTCAGTTTGGGGCCTCCTGAAACACCCAGGGTATGGTTGCGGCCAGGCGCTGGAGGGGTTAATTTTGGTTGCCTTTTTTCACATGTTTTGAGCTGGAGGGTGGTGGGGTGGCGTCACCCTTGCCGTGGGTTTGGGGGGGGAGGAGGGGTGCACGCAGTTTCCATATGCTCAGTGCTTCCCTCGGTTGAGGCTTGGGCATCGACTTTCCTCTGGACCCTGATCCAAGGCAGGGGTGGACGGGGTGCCATAGACCCCCATCTCCAGATCTGGCAGTTCTCCCGTTGGGGTGCTAGAAGCAGGCCAAAAGCAACCTCTCTCTAAATAGGAGCCGCATCCCAGGGATGAGGGGGAACGGGTCAGCCAGCACTTGTGCAGACTTCTACTGGCTGCCAGTGCTCCCTGGAGCCAGATTTTTATGCTCCCGGCGGTGCTCAGGATGCTATAGTGTCTCAGGAGAGGCAAGCTGGTTTGGAACTAAAGGCACTAGGCTGGGACTTGAGAAAACTACTTTGAATTCCCAGCTGTGCCACAGACTCCCTGTATGGCCTTGGGCAGCTCACTTAATCTGCCTGTGCCTCAGCTCCAGCCTTCACCCCACCTTCTAAAATGGAGGTAGCAGCACTTGGCCTCTCAGGAGGTGGGAGGGTGAATGCATGAGTGCGCCTGCAAGGTCGGGATGCTTCAGGGTCTGTTAGTTGGAAGCTTGTCACGCTCCCTCCTCTCCTGCTGACCCAGTGCAGGCCCCATCCCTTCCCAGAGTGCCTCTGCTCCAGTGTGTGGCTCACATCCTAATAGCTGGGAGGGGGAGGCTCGGTCTTTCCCCTGAGCGACACGCCCACCCCCTCCCCGCCAGCTTTTAACTCCGTTATCCTGCCAAGATACATTTCTGTCTGAAGCTCTAATCTCCCCTCTGCCTTTTTATAAACTAACTGCTTCTGTCAGGGCTCCGCTGGCCTCTTGCCGGGCTGGGGTAAGGGACCTGAGGAGAAGTGACCTCTAGCCTTGTCCTCTTCCCCATCCCCCCTGTGAGAACATGCGGCACTGGGAAGCACAGGTGCTGGCCCGCGAGCTGCCTGTACAAAGCTGTGCAGGCTCCGACTGGCTGGCGAGGGGCTCACAACAGCACCTTAAGAATGAGTGGCACTTAAGAAGCTGGCTGGCAAGTTGAGGATTGGTCCTGGCTTGCTTGAAGATGCATCCCAGGTATGAATGGGTCTGTTCGGCCTCTTGGCTCCCTGTGACTTGCTGGGTCGGTGAGACCCATTCACCTGGGGAGGTCTGTGCTGCATTGGAGGGTGTCTGGATTAGCAGGGATCTTGGTCAAGTTGGTCCAGGGGAGGCTGCTGGGAGCATCCTTGGCTTGGGATGCTGTGCGCCATCCAGCAGACCCATTGATCTGTGGGGGCCACCACCTGTCTGTGGCTCCATGAGGGGTGTGAAGTCGGTTTTGGCTGCTCTGTTTCTTGTGGGACCTGTGGAAGTTGGGGCATGTTGTGCTGAGCAGCTTCATCAGGAGAGTCTTGTCTTTCCCGAAGCAGCTGGAAGTGGGCTGTCCTGATGCAGTAGTCTCCGCCCAAGAGGCCTGGTGCCTATTTATACCAAGATCCTTTGCCCTGTTCTCTAGGGGACAGTGGAAAGGGCATGTTACATGGGTGGACTGACCTAATAAGAATCTGCCTTGGACTTGATCCTGCTGCTGGAAGCCCCCCTCAGTCTGTCCCCCTCTTAGGGTGCAGCACTAGGTGAAAGGGTAAGTAATTCTCCTGCATGCAGATGTGCTGGCAGGAGCAGAAGCAGCAGGATGTAAGCTCTGGCAGCCCCAGGGCCTCTCTGGGGGACTTCCCTGTCCCTACAGCACAGGAAGCCCCACCCTCCCTCCCCCCCCACCAGCAGAGGAGCAAAGGGACTGAGAATCCATCCCCGTATGCTCCCATCTTCTCCCATCAGCACGTAAACCCTGGCGGTAGCACTTTGCACCTCTCCTCTCCTTGCTTCCCCTCAGCTAGCACAGTACAAAAGTCACTCCAGCTCCGTGTCTTTCCCTCTTGCTGCCTGGCAGAGGTGAGTCAGTGGCGGTCCCCGCCACGCACCCGGTGCCGAACGCTGACGGAAGGAGGTGTGATGGGTGCGCAGCGCTCGCGCTGAATTAAGCGGCTCCGGGGGCCATGGGTGGTGTTTACCTCACATGCTTTGGGCACCAGGAGGGCGGTGCAGGGTGCTGCATCATGTCACAGCTGGTACCCTGGCTCAGAGCTCCCCTGAACTCTGTTTCTCCCAACCCCGGGCTCAGAGCTCTGCTAAGACCTGGGCTTCCGCCCACCCCAGTAAACTTAATCAAAAACCCCAAACCCAGGGGTTTTGGGGTTTGTTTCTTTTTCCATTTGGCAGCATAAACACTGTCCCTGTGATGGAGCTTTACATTGGGTTTGCCATAGCAACCCACAGCAACAGGAGTGTTTATAACACCCTGTCACCAGGGCTGGAAAAAAACAAGCAGCGGTTGCAGTACCCGGTTGGGTTGGCTCCCTCGAGCAAAGGGGCGGGCAGGGGGTGGCTTCGCTACGAGTAGCTTCCGGGGCTGGCACCAGGCTCCTCCACAGGCCTCCGACATCAGGGCTGTCTCTGGCTGCTGTAGCATTCCAGCTGCGGGCCTGGCCAGATGTGCCAGGCAGCTGCCTGGCCGGGGTGCCACATGGATCTGTCGTGCACTGGGATCTTTTCCCTTTCCGCTTGTCAGAGGGGCGAGTCTGGGAGCTGAGCGTGCAGCCCTGGGAGAAACGGGGTGCTGAGCCCAGTGGCCCAACTGAAGTGAGGCTTGATCCTGGCTTGCTTTCCCATCACCCCCTCTCCCCACGCCGGAAGCAGCAGGCCCAGTCCTGGGTTTGCCCTTGCATGAAGCTGGAGAGGAAGGGAGGGCAGTGTGTTTTTTCCATCGTTGGGCATCCTGTCTGCAGGCTGGAGGAACCTACCCAAAGAGGTTTCAGTTCCTGGCATGCAGAGCCTGAGCTGAGTCAGCGCCAGGGCAGGGGTGTGCCAGGATCGCTGGGTGGGGCGTGGAGTTCCCATCGCCTTCCTGTTGGGAAGCGGGCCGTGCAGCTGGCTGTGGGACAAGCCTGCGGGTCTCTCCCTGCACACTCGAGTCAGACGCTGAAAGGAGCAATCATCGGTGTTTCATTGCCGGCCCTTGATCTGGGCCCAGCGGCATCAGCTTTCGCTGCCTCCATCTCGGAGGCAGGGGTGATTTGTCTGGAGGCCTCTTGCTGGGCCCCATCCTGCTGCTTTTGAGCAAGTCTGGGCTGCTTGGAAAAGGTCTGGGGTCAGGCTGGGTGTGGGGATCGCATCCGGACAGCGTGCAGAGCCTGAATACTGGTGCAGGATTTGGGGCTGGGCCTCCCATGCCTTCTGGGGTCAGCTGTAGCAACAGCGTACTGGGAGGGGGGAGGCTAAAGGCAAGAGGCACGATCCTTTCCAGATGTAAAGTCCAGTGGTGGGGCGTGCTTGTACTGAGCCACAAAGGGCTGATGGCAGCTCGTCTCCTCGCCTGATGGATGGATAGACGCAAGATCTTCACTTGTACTTCTAAAGAAGCAGCACCCAGTGTATTCAGAGCCTGGCGGCTGGGGCTTTACAAGCAGCTTGCTATTTTGATGATGAGCGCAAAGAGGAACTGCAGAGGATAGCAGTTCCCATGGCCTGAGCTGGTTCTGGGATGGAAGGTGATGGGATCCATGCTGTGACCTGCGAGTGTCCTGGGTGAGCTGTACTAGCCAGCGATACTTTGTGTGTGGCCAAGGGAGCCCTCTGGAAGAGATGCGGGCAAGTCCTGGCACAGAAGCTTGCGGTCTCTGCAGGGCAGGGTGCCTGTGCCTCTTTCCAAAGATCAGCGGGAAAGCACAGTAAGAGAGTGGGTCTGCATGGCTATGCATCCTGCCTTCAGCAGTCTGTCCTGTAACCCTTTTGGCATCTGTTGGGTAACCCAGCTGTGGCACCTCTGGCCTGCCCAGCCTCTTCTTTGATGGGCCAGCCTGGCTTGAGGGCTGGCCACAGCCATCTCTGGAAGATGGTGGTAATCTTGCTTCCAGACGTGCAGCAGCATGGCTAGGGAGGAACATCCCAAAGTGGAGGGCCCAAGGGCAGCACACCAAGGTCATGGAGCAAGACACCAGTGTAATGTGGGCACCATCTCCCACCTAGGGAGGGTCCAGCATACTCCCCTCAGGCCTGCAGGACAATGCATACAATTAGGCAGTGAGACTTGGTTGCCCACTGCCCCCATTGCAGCACACGCCAGGGAGCTGCACTCACGGCTGCCATGCATGAAGCATTTGGCCTGCTGTCTCCTCCGTAGCTAACCGTACTCGGTTTCACTGTGCCACAAGCAGTGCAGGGAAAGCAGCTTCAAAGAGCTGCTGTTAGAAGCCTTGAAAAGGATGGCAGGATAACAGCCACAGGGCTCACGAGTCCCCACTCTGTTTCCTGCTACTTCTTTTTTCAGGGCTGCTGTTAGCCTTGAAATGGGGCATTGGAAACCTTGAATATACCAGGAATGAGAACGCTGATGCCTCGATGCTGACAGCTGCATGTGCTGGGTGTGCGTCTTCATGGGGCTGCAGTGCTAGCAGCTCGCTTCGCTTTCAAGGCTTTTAATACTCAATGCCAGCCTTGCTGTCGGGAGCCTTGGAAGCGAGGAGCGAGTTGCTTCAGGGGTGCCCGTACCACTGTCAGCAGCACTGCCTGCTGGTGAGTGCTGCTCGCATCGAGTCGGGGTATGTGCACGCCCAGGTAAACGCCCAGCCTTTGTTTGATCCTAAGGCGATGGGATTGAATGGCATGCACTGTAAATGCTCCCAGACTGGGTGTTTCCTAGACAGGCTGTGTCTGGACCTGGCTCATGGAGTGGGCAGCGTCATCTCCCTGTTGGGCTTTTATGTTCCTGTACGATCCCCGCCTCCCCATCTGATGCATTGGCACTGCCCCCCTGCTCCAAAGGGAGGCCTGATGCCCTGCAAGCCTGGGCTCTCCCTGCCCGTTGCGGTCAGAGCTGCGGCACCTAAGTGCCATCGACTGCTCTGCTCCCCTGGGCTGTCAGTTCTTGGGCAGACTCACAGACGGACGGCTCCTTCCCCACTCCGCAGCACGCATGAGCCTGCTCTCCCTCTGCCAGGACGGAGGTGTAATGCAGCCGTTTATTATTCCGGGCAGGTCTGTCTGCAGCACTGCATCAGCTCCATCCCTCCTCATCAGCTGCTCCCTCCTTCTCCTCCTGCTTGCGTGCTCTTTCC
>NW_005843140.1:213369-220798 GCF_000455745.1 Alligator sinensis | reverse complement strand
CTTTCCCTCCCCTCCACGCCCCCACGCTCCCTCCTCGCACACTTTCTTTGCAGCTGGGACTGGTAGCGGATGGAGTGCAAGGGCCCTACGGAAAGCCGGTGCAATAGAGTTAAGTGGGGGCTGCTTTTGCCTTTTCTAAGGGTGCACCTTGCATTGTGTTTGGAGCCTGCAGAGCTCCTCTCCATGCACCACCAGTGCCTCTACTCTTCAGACTGGGGGAGAACGGCAGGGCGGGGTTTGCAGGAAGGACGTCTCTAGGCTTTTTTTTTCATTCATTTGCAAAGAGCTGCATGAAACCAGCCTTCTCAGGGAACCTGCCAGCCCTGTGCCAGCCTCCCTGGCTGGGTCCTGCCCTTTGCGGGATTAATTGCTACTGCCCCAGGTTTGTAAGGATTTGGGGCCTGGCCAGGTATAGGGGGAGACTTGAGAGGGAGGTTGCATTATAACTCAATCCGTGGGGTATAAAAAGCTCTAGCAGGGCTTGCTGGAGGGGGGTTACTTTGCAGTGAGATGCTACAGGGGAGCATTGGCTGAGCTTCCTGGTAGTTATTCCCTCCTCTCCCCAAAATGCCTGTCCCTGTTCCCGGTTCCTCTCTGCGCCCCTGATGTGTGCCTTCCCCAGCCCTAGCTGGCTTTCTGCTCCCAGCCCAGCGGTCCTGGAGCTAATGCCCTTCCGTCTAGATCTTCTGGGCTCTTGGGGGCACAGCTTGGTTGTGAAATCAAAGCTGTTCAATTTGCTCGCCAGGGTCATGGGATTGCTCTGTGCTGTCGCAAAGCAGTGGATTTGGCTGCGCCTGCCCGGGGTGGGAATAGCAGGGGCAGCCACAGACGGCACCGGCATAATTGGGCAGGGGGACCCTGGAATAGAGAAGCAGAGGGTCCAGATGGGTTTCAGCAGAGCAGAGACGGGGAGATGGCAGATGAAGAAAGGGGTGTGTAGGCAGAGCTGATAGCTGGGCAGAGAGGGCATGCCCCTGTCTTGGGAGGAAATGCTGCTATTCACAAGCCTCCGTGGTCAGAGCTTTTTCAGCTGCTAAGCAGTTCTGCGTTCCTGGCTCGTGCTCCGCTCCATCGCTGTACCTCAGCTTCGGGCCTGTGCAGCTGCCCTTCCAAGCACACAGCTGCTTGCCCCCTGCCCCGCAGCTCCCCAGGACATTACTTCCTCCTCTTTCCTCTCAACCTCCGGAGACGAGTCCCTGGAGCTGGAGCCCTTAGAAGGAAGGGAATCTCGCTGTTGGGAATAGGGAGATAATGATAGGTGCCCTGCAGGCTCCTCTAGGGGTAATTACGGACTCCGCCATTACAATATTAATTAGCTGCCTTTCTCTTAAGCTCGTAGCGCTCTTCAGAGGATGTTATTTGCTATGAAAGGGAAAAAATTAGAAAAAATAATCCCCCCTACCCCAACACACTATTAATCAGCAGGGGGCTGTTTAATTGGATCTGCCATCTCCTGCCTCCTAAATGCCATCTAAATGATAGATGAGCAGCGGCTTCTCCAGAGGAGCTCCTGGGCGGATGTGTGGGGTTAAGGAGGGACAAACAAGGGGGAATGATGGATGGATGGATGGACAGACGCCCTTTACTTAGAGCTGTTGAAGAATGACTTGGTGTTCCCCAGACCCCACTACCGTAGTGATCTACTGTAGGGCTTCCTCAGAAGCTGCCTCCTTTTAAGGCTGTTGCCCTTATATCCCTGGTACGTCATTTTTTAGTGTCCCTTTCATGAGAGAACCTGTGAAAATTATGTACATCCCATCCCAAGAGAACCTAAACAGGAATCCTGTCTTTTGCGGGAGGAACTTTAGCCATAAATCATGCCCATGCAGTGCCCAACACGTGGGGGCTCTCATCCATAACCTGTGATGGAGCCGGATCTCAAAATCCATGTAGGAGTCTGAATCCCCACTTGGAATCTGTCTGCCTGTTAATGTTGCAGTTGTACAGGGAGCTGGATCCCAGCCTCCCTAAAGTCTTTTGGGGTGCCCCTGCCGAAGTGGGACTCCAGGCATAGCTCCTTTGGAAGGGAAAGTCCCTTGGCTGCTTTGATTTGGAGCCTGCTGGCTCAAAGTGCTTCTGCTTTTCAAAGTGGACCCATGCCCTTTTAAGGACTTTGCCCCTGTTAGGGACTTCACCCCCCTGGGGAGTTAATGCAACCAGTAAAATTGCTGGCAGTGATACACAGTAGCCTTGTTGTAGCAAACCGGTATTTGTTAGTCCACGGGGATGCAGTAGGTAGCCAGGGTCCTTGGGCAGGCAGGACAAACCCTGATCTAGCTGATTCTGTTTGCAAGAGGAGATTGCAGTACCAGGCTCTTGCAGTTCATCTCCCTCTGTGACCCCAAAAGAGCATGCCTTTCAGCTAGCTAGCTTGGGCAGCGGTGACAGTCTGACCAGAGCAGCACAAACCCCTATCAAATGATTTATTTCATTTCCTGACCGGGTTTTGCAGCCGCACGCTGAGTTCTAAGCTACCACGAGGAAGCAGGTCCCTGAATACGATGAGCAAGCATCAGCGTCTCGCGCTACAGTGCCAACAGCATAGAGATGTTGCTAAAAGCCAGTCGCCGCTGTGACTGGGGGAGTGTGAAGATACTGGAGCTGTGGTATTGGGTCTCCCATTTCCCAGAGATGGTGGAGAAATCACCTGGCACTTGGCCCTCGCTTAATCACTAGCCACTGGGCTACTGGCTGGGGGCTGACCTAACCAAAGTGTTTCCCCACCTTCTCAGGCAGGTTTTGCAGCGTGCCATTGATGTGAGAGTGCTGTTCAAAGGCAGCTCAGGGGTTTCTGCAAGGGAAAAGTCTCTTTTGTTCCGGCTCTTTGGCCCCCAGGTTAGCAAGGGAGTGTTTGGTGGCTGAGTCTTCCTCTGTCTCCTCCCCTCCAAGGCATTCCCGTCATACATGCTGATACCATTCAGTTCCCGATAGCATCCAAACTGACCCAGACAGCTGGCGCTCAGCCCTGTCTCGCTCCTCGGAGGAATCCTTAACTCTTTCACCCCCAGGAGGCAGCAGCACAAGGAGAAGTAGGTAAACTGAGTCCTGCAGAGTCGCCCTCCATCCTAGCTTGGAGTCTTCTCGTGCTGCAGGACAAGCAAGGACAAAACCTGTCCTTGCTTCAGAGAATTTATGCTCTGCGGCGTCAGTGGCTGGGTGCAGGGAACAGCTTGCAGGGGCTGTGGCTAATTGGATGTAACAGGTGAAACAAATAGATGGGAGGAGATGTGGGAGCAGGGAACGGGGCGTGTCTGGTGCAGAGCAGTTGTTGCAGTCCCCTGCCTTTTTCATGTGCTGCTTTAGGTCTGCCCTTGGTGTGTTGGCCCTGATGCTGACTTTGCCCTCCGGTTCCCCGCTCAGTTTGGTTTCTGGTCCTCCTGTGCTATCCTGAGTCTGCTTTGGGGGTCCAGGCATTTTCAGGGGGCTCTGGGCCAGCCTCACTCCCCACAGCATCTCTCTGGAGGGCTCTCCTTATTTTTCCTGAGGTCTGCCTTTCATAATCCCTTTCACAGTTCCCCAGGGCTTCTGTCAATGGAGCCTTCTTCCAGCATGCGGTGGAGAGAGGTTCCTCTTGCGTCTCCTGCTTGCCCCACTGCGCGCTCCTATCTTGAGCCTCCAGAAAAGTCTCCTCCTACCCTCTCCTAATCACCACAGTCCAGTCTGTGCCCTGCCCTGCCAGCAAACAGCTGACTTGCAGAGGAGGTGGGTAGTGCTGAGGCTAGAAAGACTGATAACACGTCTCTCTTGTCATTCTGCAGTCCTGGCTCAGCCTGCTCGTGCCCTTTGGCTGAAGAGCTGGGCTGTGCAGGATTTCTGCTCTGTGAGGAGGGTGAGACTTTCCCTGTTGCATTTAGGGGAGGAGGGGAAGAGATGGCAGGAAACAACTTAGCCAGTGAGCCATCCCACCCCAGTTTTGCCCCTGAGCATCCAGCTGCTGCTGGCACTCCTCTTCGGCTGGACTGTTAAGTAATCATGATTGCATTCACACCCAAGTTGCAGTATTGCTGCAACACGCCCTTGCTGGAAAATGCCCAGCTCCCTGCATGTGTCTGGCTGTATGAAATAAAAGTAGTCTGCAGTACAGGATTAGAGGACTAAGGAATTTATGTGGTCTTGTATTGCTTGGGGGTGAGGGAGACCCTTCCTTTTAGCCAGAGGAGCATGCCCTCCTCCAGAGCTCAGGCCCTAGGAGGCGGCAGGGAAAGTGGGTGGCCTTGAACCACACTGAATACTCTCCAACCTGGGCTGCATGTTCCATGCCAGGGCTTTCCTGCTGCTGTCACAGGTGAGTAGACTTGAACTGACAAACAGGAGAGCCAGCAGGGCAGGGGGACTCCTTCTGCCCTAGGGTTTGCAGGGGATGGAGGAGCTGGAGGACAGGCTGATGCCAGGGGTTTCTCTGCCCTTGTGGAATGGACTCTTGAGACGAGAGGATTCCCTGCTCCAGGGTCCTTTTCCTGTCCTCCCCTGCCACAGCCCCCTCCTTGGCACTGCCGAGTCTCCCATCTGTGCAAATTACAGCTGGGGCTGACTGAAATTAAGCCCTTGTCAGCACTTCAGGCTTCCCTGAATAGGATCAGTGTTGCTCCTCTGCTGTCTCGGTACTCCGTTCTAGATGACAGAACTAGTAATGGTGTTACAGATGAAGGAAACTGAGGCACAGAAACCACAGGCATGCAATCAGTTTCTTAAAAGCTGCCTGTTCTTAGCAAGCACATGAGTGCATGTGCGCGCGCGTGTGTGTGTGTGTGTGTGTGTCCCCCATGTTATTGCCACCCTCCCCGCCCAGTGATTTAAACAGTGACAGGACTTGCAAACTGCAGTGGGTTTCTCAGTAAATGAACATCATTAATACTATTTCAGCTTTCTCTAGATACAGACTTCCACCCAAAGCTATAGTCAGCCTTGCTTCCAGTTTCTGTCCCCGGCACCGCAGGGGGAGGTGTTTGTGTAAGGAACAGCTGTTTTTTCCACTGGAAGGATTTATTTTTGAAACAAATGAATGGAAAGATTTTTTTTCTGTTGGTCTTAGGTTTGGGCCAGACAGCTGCAGAGAGAGCAGAGAGCCACCTGGGTGCTATTCCTGACTCGCTGGCACGGCCTTTCTTCTGTGGGGTCTCTCCTCCCATTGTTGGTGGGGATATTCAGTGCCCCGAGCCCTCTGTATGGTTAAACCTGTTTCCACCAGCTTGGGATCTAACTCCATCCTAGCGCTGAGCACTGCTGTTACAGTGAAGCAGCTACAAAATCTAGGCCTGGAGTAAAACCCGGGCTGAGAGCAGCATCCCAGTCGCATCCTGCTAGGAGACGGGCGGAGGTGGGATTAGACCCCGTGAGCTCCAAGCTTGAGAGCTGGTCCCTCCACCTTGCTGCATCCCAGTGTTTCTTGAGAGGCGGCCCTGCAGCACCTTCCCCTGTCCCGTGGCATGCACGGATCTACTTGCCAGGCTCTCGGACCTTCTTGCTAATGACTATTTTTATTCTGAATTCTTGTTTTGTAGCTCCTGTTGCTGCCGGTATCCAGGGAACCCTCCTCCTCCTCCTCTGGGAAATGCACAGTGGTCGTTGCTAAGGTTGCTTCCACGGTAACATGCACATCCTGTTTACACCTTTATCTGGAGAAGTTGGGCTCGGCTAATCACACCGGCTTCACCTGGGAGGCTGTAGAAGGAAGCACCCGCTTCCCCCTCCCCAACCCCCCGATACCTCCGCTGCGATCCTCCGGTCTCCACGGGGCTGCGGAGTGAGGCTGCCAAGGACTGCCTGTGTCCCCTGCGGGACGTTCGGGGGAGGGAGGTAGAAACCTAGGAGCCAGCATTTGTTTGGGGTTTTTGGTTTTTGGGGGTTTTTTTCCAATTTCCGGGTGCATCTGCTTTGACTCTGGTTGTGTTGGCAAGATGACCAACAACTCTGCAGACCACCATCCTGGCAACTCTGTTGCCGAAGGCAACCATGAAGGGGACTTTGGTTGTTCCGTGGTTGAACTACGAAACCTCATGGAGCTCCGGAGCTCCGAGGCCGTCACCAGGATAAACGACACCTACGGGGGAGTGCAGAACATCTGCAAGAGGCTGAAGACCTCGCCAGTAGAAGGTAAGGGGCTGAGAAGTGGGAGCATATCTCCCAAGCTCCCATAAGCTGACCAGGCAAGATGGGGAGCTCTAATCAGACAAGGTACCTATGCTCTTGGTACAAGACTTGGGGCTCAGCAGCTAAAAGTGCCCGTCCCAGGTCATTGTCTCACGGTGGTGTTTTGTGACTCAAACCAAGACCATTGTGCCAGGCTGTTCTCACCTAGTGAGAGATGGCCTCTGTCCAAAGGAGCTTACAGTCCAGCTAGGCTAACAAAATGCTGGAAAGATCACCTGTATTTTGAAGGAGAGGAGCAGAGAGGCAAGAGGTTTAAGGGCCAGGTCTGGAAAGATTTTGGGTGCCTACAGGCCTCATATGGATCTGGTCCTACATGAACTCCCTGAAGAGTGGTTCAACTCCCTGAAGGGGGGTTGCAAAAAGGATGGAGTAGTTCGTCTGTTCTCAGTGGTGGCAGATGACAGAGCAAGGAGTGATGGTCTCAAGTTGCAGCAAGGGAAGTTTAGGTTAGATATTAGGAAAAGCTTTCTCACTAGGAGGGTAGTAAAACACTGAACAGGCTACCCAGAGAGGTTGTGGACTCTCCATCCTTGGAGGTTTTTAAAACCGGGGGAGACCAAACCTTGGCTGGGATGCTGTAGTTGGGGCTGGTCCTGCTTTGAGCAGGGGGTTGGACTAGATGTGACCTCCTGAGGTCCCTTTAACCCTCATTTTCTATGATTCCATGACTTGCTAGGCAATAGATCCCAACTCTGTCAGGTCCCAGTCCAGGGTATTGGCCACAAAGCCTCAGGGTCGCACGCTGTCTGCTGCCCCAGCTCCCTTCTCCCACGCCCATGGCGAGACAGAGGTGCTGAGAGTTGAATAGTTCAGGCAGCATAAAAGCTGCAAAGGAATTTGCGCTGCCTGAGTGCACCTCTGGGGCTTGTGCTCCAGCATGTTCAGTAATTTACAGCGTACACCAGGACTGCATGAGATGCCAATGAAGGAGAGTTTAAAGGTAGTTTAGCACTTAGCAGCCAAGCCTAGTTACTAGCAGGGGAGCACTGATTCCAGCTGGGCTCTGCACATGTGCTGGGACTAGCTTTGCAAGGACGTTGGTGTCCTGGACGACCGCACATATGGAGATTGTTTAAAAGAGGCAACTCTTAAGTTGGATGAACAGGCATACAAGTACACACAGAGTCTCTGCACTCCTAATATGGCCTCAGAAAGTCTAAAACTAACCTCTGTGTGGGAAGGCTGTCTCCCCTGACAGCGATGTTAACCAGACCGCTGCTCCGAAACATCCCCAAAGTTAACAGAGTTGCTGATATTGGCCTGACAGCTTTGGAAAGCG
>NW_005843140.1:206182-213338 GCF_000455745.1 Alligator sinensis | reverse complement strand
TGGGGGTGCCTGCTGACTCTAGCTTGTCTCACAGGGCAGGCTCGTGCTTCATGGTGCTGTGCTGCTGCAATGGTTCAATGCAATTAATTTTTTTTTTTTACTTCCTAGCCACAGAGATTGCAGTGAGACCTGCAGCTGAGGCTAGTAGCAGGGTGGGACAGCCACAGTGCATTCAGGGTGGATGGTGGTGATGAGAATAGGGTGGAAAACAATAGAAAGAGGCCTTTTTAATACCAGTGAAATGGACTGAGCAAGGATTCCTAGAAGGGAGGAGAACCCTTGCTAAATACCCGTTGGCTGTGGACTGGCTGGGTTGGCGCGGTGACCCTGGATGGGTAGGCAGCAGGACTGGCAGCTGTTAGCCTGGCGGAGGCTCTGAACAGGCATGGGTTTCTTTCTTTGCTTTGAAAACTTGCCGGCTGTTATTATTAGCGCTCTCATTTTCTGGTGTAAGAGCTGGATTAGCATATTTCACAGCTGTGACCGGGAACGGGAAGGGGGGGGGAAGACAATATAGGGATGTAATTAGAGAAGGGAGGGGGGTGTCCTGGTGGAAATGCCAAATCCAGATCACAAAGGGACATGTTTCCCCTGCCAAGCACTAGGCGCACGTGCAGGGGCCTGGGATGGGGGGTGCACCCCACATGCTGTGCCCTGGCCTGAGTGCTCTTGGCAGGGGACAGCTGCAGAGCGACTGCCCTAATCCTCAGCCCTCTCGTCTGCTGACTCTCCCTCCTTTCCCAGGCCCAGACTTCCTCCGTCCCACGCAGCTCTTGCGCTGCTCTCACTTGGGTTTATTTCCAGTGGTCTCTCCCATCACCTGGCGCAGACTTGTGAGTTTGAGGTGACGCTCAATGGGCTGAGGTAGTAGGCCCTATGCCTTTTGTGAGCTCCTTGCTCTTCTCCCACCCAAACCCTGTCCTTAGTGCCTTGCTAAGCTGAGATTTTTGTTGCCTGCAGTAAAACAGCTTTTTTTCATGTTTAATGGCCCTGACACAAGCAGGCCTCTCCCCCCAGTTGGGTAGGAAACCATAGGCACCAGCATGGTCTCTACCATTTTGCTCAAGCCAAGGGCTTTTGCTGGGTCTCCAAGAGTCACCTGTTGTCCATTCATTCCACAAAGGAGCCTGCACAAGGCCCGACTCATCCAGACCACAGCAATGTGGTGACTTATTAGCCTCCATGATCTACAAATAGTTTTGCCTATCAGCCCAGGGTGGATAGCCCAGTGCACCCTGGAAGAGTATAAAGCGATGCACTGTAGAAAAGAGTCTAATCTTCTCACTGGGAACTAGCGAAGCCAACGTTTCCACTGATATTGGGGGGGGGGCGCAGGTCAGGGGGCACTTTGGTATTTGAGAGCTCAGAGCGACATGTCTTCCTTCCAGCTGAAGTCCATAGAAGCTGCAGGTGCCGAGTCCCTTAGGAAATCCAACCCAACATGCATCAACTTGGCACCCAGCCATAGGTTAAGATGGATTTGGGGTACAAAGAGCCCTCAACCATGCTAGAGGCAGTTTGAAAAAAGAAACCAGCCTCTGGAATATTTCTTGAGATTACCAGTTAATTTATTCCTTCCCACCCTCACCAAAAGTTCACAGGGCTGCTTGAGGGTCTGAGCCGCAAAACTGTAAGCCTCTAGGGAATTCAAACCATTCTCCACAGCTCAGGCCCACCCTCAAGTATTCGTGGGACAGGGAGATGATTAAGCATGGATGAGAAGCCAGGTTGAACAGCAGTAAGAAGAGCCGACTGTTTCTAGGATCAGATCTTCTCCGCAGCTTTTATTCCTCCTGTCTTTCACCCTTTGTGGAAGCCTCTGTGCCTCCGATTTCTGCTGGGATCAAAGGGATGTAACCGGAGAGGCTTTTGTGTGCTCTTTCCTGTCCAGACAGGGAAGCGGCATCTTCTAAGCCCTGTGGTGGGATGGAAGAGGGGAGTGTTCCAGGGCTGGAATAACAGGGAGAGCCGTAGGCCAAGACGGAGATGCATTAGCCAAGCTGTGCTGCAGACCTAGGATTAGCATGGAAACTTTCTCCTGAGTAATGAGAGGAAATTACAGAATCTATTATGCTGATAGAAATAGTCCTCAGAGACCTTCAGCATTGACGTATAAAATATAGCAGCCCTCCGTGGGCACCTTTTTGTCCTTCTGAATCTCAGCCAAGCAGCACAGGCTGCCAGGAAACGGACACATCCAGATTCCCTCCTTCCCCACATTGCACCTTCTGCTTTCTTTTTTTCCCCTGCATTGCAACAGAAGGTCTCTGGCTGGGGCAGGGGAGCCTGGGGAGGTTTTGGGGCAGGTGAATGTCCTTGTAGGCTAAAATTGGTCCATAAGTTGGAAATGGATACAGCTGTCCCTAGCACAGTCTTTCCTTCCTGAGCATCCGGCTGTTTTTTGGCAGCAGTAAGATGCACCCCAAGGATGCTGAACCCACCCAGGTCATTGCTTGGATGCTCCATCCAGCGCTAGAGTCCAGCCCTGGTGTTTCACTGTTGGACCTGTGAACACTGTCGGTGGAAGGTGGACATAGTTCACAAGAGAGCTTGTTCCCATCTGTGCTGAGACCAGCTCATGCATATCCTAGCGTGACTCAGGATGACTCCTTGCCTGATGAGAGTTTGATTTTATCTCAAGGGGTGGTTGAAGGTCCAGCTCAGCCCCTTACATTGCTGTTGAGGCCTGGCCAGAACTCAGGCTCTGAGGATAGCATGTCAAGCTATCTATCTTTGCCCAATAACCTATGCCTGGGTCACTCCCTGATACCATTGCAGCCAAGTTCAGTCCCTTCTCTAGTACAAGGGATGTAGGAGCGGGAACCATTTTGAGTTTCTTCCTTCCTATCCAAGTTTGCAAATGCATCCCATGCTGTGCCCATCTCTGTAAGCTCCAGGGGAAACAACCTAGCAGGGGCACGACAGCCCACCAGCCAGCCAGTGATGCTCCTGAGAGATGGGGAGACAAGTAGGGATCTCATTGTCACGGGGTGATGTTGCCTTGCAACAACAGGTAGCTCAGCTCTTCACCCTCTGCAGCAGTTCTCTTGCTGACACGCGGGCCTATTTGTCACCCCTTTTCCCTCCCCCAGCAGCTCCTCCTTTGTCCCATGAGGTTGACGGTTGTGACATTAACCTTCCACACGTTGCTGGGAGCATGACCCCTTCATGGTGGCCAAGAGGCTGAGGGTGGTGGGGAGCTGTGTGTGACAGATGCTGTGCAGCAGGAAGGGCTTGTTCAGCGAGTCACTTTGAGAACCTGTCTCTCTTCCCCATCTCCCCTGGATGATGTATGTCTGCCTGGATTCACCCACTTGTGGTAACGGCTCCAGAGTCACCATTTTCATCTCTCCCTCTGGCTGTATGTACAGCCCCCAGCACTGCAGGGCCCTTATCTTGGTGGCAGTGTGATAATGCTGTGGTCAATGATGCTGGCAGGAGGGATGGAGAATAAAGATGCCCTGTGATGCCTGAGGATGCCCAGCTGAGAGGCTGAGCCTGTAATTGGGGACCGTTAGCATAAGGCTGGTTGCTCTGTCTGGGCACCTCCTCTCAGTACTGTCGGGGCCCACTCTACCCTTCGCTTCTCCAAATGAGGCCATTGCTTTGTCCACCAAAGTCCATCCCAGGGGAGCAGTGGAGGCTGAGGGGAGGATAGAAGTCTTTGCAAGGGGTTGAGGGAAGCCATGGCAAGGGCATAGGGAGGGATGAAGAACCAGCGTCTGGTACCAAGCTGCTGCTGTCTGAGCCTGGAAGAGGCACTTAGCTCACCCAGCCAGGATCAGTGCTGTGAGGGGCTGGAAGGGGCATAGCAGAAATCGTCTTGTTTTTATTCCTCCTGACATCCCCTCTAGCTTTCCAAGGCCTCCAGCTCATTTTCCACACAAAGATAAGTGACCCCCCTGCCTGTGGTGTACCCATGTTTGAGGGTGGCACAGCCTAGGAGGAGGTACTTGCCATTTGAGTGCCTCATTTTGGGGCTTCTCTCTATAGCATTCACCCCTTTGAACCTTGTGTTTTGTTCTCTTTCAACTGTAATGGGCCCAAGACCAGGGATTTGGCACGGGCTAGGAGAGCTTCCGAGGAGTTAAATGCTTTTCCACTGTGTTCAGTTCTCAAGGCCCCAACTGAGATTGGGGCTCTCTTGTGCTCGCTGCTGTACATAGAGATGGACAGATCAGTGGGAGCAGGTGCCTGTCTCTTTTAGAGGCCCCTAAAAAAATCATGTCCTGGTTTCCCTGAGCTTGCTGACCTGCTCTGAGGGTGCCCAGCTGCAGTCACTCTTGGGGGGTTGGTGGTCTAAGTTTTGCTCTGCTTTGCCCCCAGAGCAGCAGTGAGCTGGCTTCATTCTAATCTCCCACATGGGCAGAGGGCATAGGGGACAGCCCTGCTCCCTGCCTGGCAGGGCACAGGCCAGTGCCACGAGAGGAGAATAGCTGTGATGAACCAAGTATGAGGGGAGACAGGGGCGGTGAGAGAGGAGCTGGTGCATGTGGCCACGTATTGCCGTGAGGCCGACATGGCAGTGCCTCGATTGTCCCAGTCGGCACAGTGGGTGTGCGGCCTGGCTCAGAGAAGTAACCCTATCTGCTCTTAGCCTGCCTGTGTAGGTATTGGCTGTCCCCAGTGCCCCTGCTAGGAGCTGAAGGACGATTTACAAATGCTTTGAGCAGGGCATTTTGCACTCTGTGGCACAGACTGGGTATCTGGGGGGACATGAGGGGGCTCTGAGGGCTCCCAGCATATGGTTGAGCTTGTGAGGAGGCCACGGGTCTCATTGTCTGGCTGCCCTCCCTCCCCGCAGCGGGCTGGTGCATGTGCTCATCCTCTCCGCCCGCACCCTGGGCCCTGACCCAGCCATGAGTCAAACCCCATTATTTTTTTCCCATCCTGTAGGAGACTTGGGCGGGGACCACTCCCAGCCAGGCTGCCAGGGAACATCCCTGCAGGGAGACCCCAGGATGACTTCACTCAGCTGGCTTTCCTTTCCCTGGGCCCCGCTGCCACGTGCTCCGCCAGCCTGTGCCCGGAGGGTGGGGCACTCCCTGCTCTCCATCGCCAGCCCCTTCCTGTGGGTGCGGCAGCTGGGTAGCAAAGGACAGGACTTTGTTTGTCTTCTCTCCATCCCTAAGCCCAGTGCAACTGAGGACAACCCCCCCCCCCCCCCCCCACACACACACACAAACAAACACCCCTGCCAGAGGGGAGAGACCGTCAGCTGCAAGAGGGGCCTGGGAAGGCTTCCAGGGCCTGTGATGCTGCCCTAGCCAGGGCCCACATGGCAAAAGGGGAAGCATCCAAATCCTTGCAAAGAGCATGCTGCAGACCTCCTCCATCCTGGTGCATCTCGGGACCTGGCAAGAGCCCAGCTGGGGCTCCCTTAAGCTGAAAAATGCAGGGCTCCGAGCTGTTTTAAGGTGGAGCTGGGGTTTGTAAGACCTCAGGCTGGAAGGCAGATAATGCTAGGGAGAAGGTCGGGATCCCCTGTGCTGTGAGACGTAGAGATGGGGTGGAGGCGGCCGAGCGCAAGCCGGTTCCGAGAGGTTCAGGCTCGCTTCCTTGTTCTGCCCCAGGTCTCCTGGCCAAACCACTGCTCTGCTCAGTGCCTTGGTTTCCCTTTGCTTAGTCCTGCCTCCCTGAGGGGACTGTGAGAGCACATGCACAAGTGGTCAGGAGGCAGCTAGTGGCAGTGGTGATGGCACTGTACGATGGGCAGCGTGGCACAGAAGGTGGTGGTGAGGGAACTCTGCCACCAACCTGCCCACATGGCCTTGACCCTGGGTGCCAGGGACAGCAACTCCAGTGATCTGGGCATCAAGGCAGCAGCCAGGGCTCCCTGTAATCTCATTCCCCCTGTTGCTTCTCAGCCCAAGAATCCACATGGCAAAGTGGATGAAGGCCAGGGGTGGTGGAGCACGTGGGTGGGGGCTGACTGGTGAAGTTACATCCATGTGAGGCTGCATCAGCTGTGGGACTCGCCTATCCTTCCTAGTCTTCAGAGTGAGCATGTGCCTTTGCTGCTGAGGCTGTGCTCTAGCAGTGGGTGGAAATGCCCTGTGTGGGCCATGGCTAAGTATGCAGCGCCTTGCTTTGCCTTGCCTTGCCAAAGAGCTGAGCTGGGAAGGAGCAACCCCAGCTCCCTTCAGGGAGATCCTGGTGGGCCTGAAATACGCAGCCTGGTGATCATGGGGAGGGAGAGGTCCAGGACCTGGGTGCAGCCTGGATTTGGGGCTGCTTCTGGGGCCCTAATTCAGAGAGGGCTGTACCGTGTAGAGGGCCCAGCAGGGGGAACAGCCCGAGTCGGGCGGCTCCAATTTGCACGCTCGTCTGAAATGCCAGATTCACGGCTAATTGGATGCAACATGTAAACAAGCCGGTGAGTGCCAACCAGTATTAATTGGCATGGCGGAGACTTCCTTGGAGGCGGCGACTGAGTGTGTGGTAGGTGAGGGGGCGAATTGCCCATCTGATTTGCTCCTCTCTAGCGTTGTCCTCCTGGGCTGGGGTGTGCCTCTGCAGCTGGGAGCCTGAGCAGAGCCTCCCAACTGTCCCTGTTTGTTTGCTGCCTTTGGGCCCCAACCTCAGTGCTCCCTGGGGGTGTCAGGAGGGAACTCCCACATTTCCTGCAGGCTACGTCCTTTTGGGGGAAGTGGCCACGTGGTCCCAACTGGTCTCTGGTCCCCCGAGTATGTGCAGCCTTGAGGGAAATCGGTACCTGTTGTGTGGAAGCTGATCCTTACCCCCGCCTGTCCCCTCTATGGTCTGAATAACCTTGGCTGCTGTTGAGTGGAGGCCCAGCAGGAAGAGTGAGCACACATTAAAGCAATGGGTGAAGAAGAGGCAGCAGGGACTGGTAGGGGGGGAAGGACAATTGGAGCAGGGACACTTGGGTTCTGTTCCCGGCTCTGCCACAGACCTCCGGGGTGACCTTGGTCAAGTCACTTCCACTGTGCCTCTCCTTTTCCCTTCTGTCCACCTAGACTGAAAGCTCCTTTAGTCTGGCACTGTCTCTCCCTTACTGTACGTACAGCCCCCAGCACTGCAGGGCCCTGATCTTGGTGGTGTGAAGATGCTGTGGTCAATGATGCTGGCAGGAGGGATGGAGAATAAAGATACCCCATGATGCCTGAGGATGAAGCGTTGGCTTGAGGGGGGG
>NW_005843140.1:205795-206125 GCF_000455745.1 Alligator sinensis | reverse complement strand
CCCACGGACCTGGAGAAGCGGAGGCAGGTGTTTGGCCAGAACTTCATTCCTCCCAAGAAGGCCAAGACTTTCCTGCAGTTAGTGTGGGAGGCGCTTCAGGACGTCACACTGATCATCTTGGAAATCGCAGCCATAATTTCCCTGGGCCTGTCCTTCTACCACCCGCCGGGCGGGGACAACGAATGTGAGTCCTGCAGCCTCCCTGCTCCTGGGGGAGAAACTGGGGGGAAGAGACAAAACCAACCCCTCCTGTTCTCCCCAAGCAACTTGCATCTCAGCCATGCCAAGCAAAGATGGAGGAGCTGTGATAGGAAAGGGATGATCTGACCT
>NW_005843140.1:200293-205764 GCF_000455745.1 Alligator sinensis | reverse complement strand
CCCAGCTCTGATCCTATCACAGCTGCATCTTGGCCTCCTAAAGTGCGTATCACTTGTGTTTGGATCAAAGGGGTCTGGTGACCACCTTGTGCTCTCCCCGAGGCGTGAATCGGGAGCTGGCATAAGTCAGTGCAGCTCCACGATCGACTGCGGAGCACTGCTGACGGGTGGCAGCTGAGGGGAGCGGGCCCCGTGCTCCCCCTCCCGCGCACATATGCTTTACCTGATCGGCTAGTAAACAAATCTTCCCCAGCTGAGCCTGTACAGCTGGCATCACGGCTGCCTTCGCCCGCCCACGGCCTCACAGCCGCCGCGCCACCATCTCGGCACATTTGGCCTCCCACTGTGCAGCTTTTGATGGCACGGTGCTGGGTGCGATTTGAGGCCCCTAATATGCAGGGCCCGGTCCAAAGTTGGCTGAGACTAATGGAAAGGCTCCTGCTTTCATTCACCTCCATGGAGAAACCTTTCTCCTGTCTGTCCTGGCTGGGTTCTCTCTCTCCCATCCTGCCAAGCTGAACCTATCCCATGCACTTGGCATTTTGGGACAATGCAGGAGTCGTGTCCTGTTCTAAGCTGCTGTGCAGTGCTGTAGTGCCCCGTCATCCCCATCTACCACAGTCCTCCTGGGACATGAGTGTGGCTCAGGGACGGGGGAGAGACTAGGATTCTGCAAAAGCCAAAATCACACCAGGGGTGATGGCACGAAGAGACGGTCCAACTTGCCCCTCTGCTCGTCATCCTGCCTTGTTCTTTAGGTCTGTGCACAGCCCCAGTGTGGGGGTAGCTTGACTGAGGGAGGTGTTCATAGATGTGACTGCAATATGCCCCCCGGAGACCATTCAGACTGCAGAGGCCATCGGTCTGCCTGGTCAATAGCCTGCCTCTTTGGCCTCATCTGACTCCCATTGCGGTCGATGAGCATGATTGCATTATCTCCGACAGGGGCTTGAGCAGGCCCCTCAGAGCCAATAGCTGATGCTTCAGGGAAGAGAGCCCTGTGTGTGTCATGCATGTATTCTGCCTACATACCACTGTGCCTATTGGGGCACAGCTAGGCTGTTTATCACCATGTTACCAAAGATCCACTGGTGTCTTGTGTGCAGAGAAATATTGAAGTAATATTCTTTTTATCTTAATTATACTGGGCACGTGCATGTGTGTGTACACACACATGAAGACACTGCAGCTGCAAATGAAAGTCATTATGGTGTCTTGGGAGACCTGAGCCCTGAACCTTATTTTGGGTCCAGGTGCATGATAACATGACAGTGATGCGTTGCATTTACCCTTTCTGTGATCAGCTCCTGGTATATCTGTCACGGTACCACAGAGGGAGGATGCTGGGTCCACTGTGGCAATCGTGAGGGTTCATATGCTTCCTGGAAGCTGTTGCCCTGCCACGATGAGCTGCGCTGTGTAGGCCAGTGCCTGTCATCGGGGATCTCTGAGGCCTTTGGAGAATCTTGCTTTAAACCTCTTGCAGGGTCCCTGCCTGGTCAGCAGAGAGGTGGCCTACTCGCATGATTTCTACTCCCAGCTCCAATGTGACTCTCCCCTGTGGGGTGGATGGTTGAGCTGCTTATCCCTTCTGTGCCTCTGTTTCCCCCAGCATTCAATTTTTGTTTGTCTACACAGACTAGAGGTTGCAAAGGTGCCCAGTGATTGCGTGTGCTTGAGCTTTTGTAAGCAGTTTCCGTGAGTTCAGTGCCCAACGGTGTCAGCAAATTGGGGACGCAGAGGAGCTGACTCATTTCCAAACTCACCAGTAGAGCTGGGTTTGCAGAACTGGAAATTAGAACCCAGGTGTCCCAAGCCCCAGCTTTGTGCTCTAGACATTAAGCCAACCTGTGCAAAAATGCTTGCAAGGGTGATGAGTACATCCTTGCAGGAGGGGGGTGTAGGGACTGGCTTTGGAGAGAAAGGGGACAGGGGGCCCCTCTGTGAGTGTATGCCTTTCAAGGCCTGTGTGGTACAGCACGCATATGCATTTCCTTGCATGCCTGAATGTTCCCCCTTCCCTTTCTCTTGCCACCCCATCCCCCTGCAGTGTGTGGCCAAGTGTCAGGTGGCATGGAGGACGAGGGGGAGTCGCAGGCCGGCTGGATCGAGGGGGCGGCCATCCTGTTCTCAGTGATCATCGTGGTGCTGGTGACTGCATTCAATGACTGGAGCAAAGAGAAGCAGTTCCGGGGCCTCCAGAGCCGAATCGAGCAGGAGCAGAAGTTCACGGTCATTCGCAAGGGGCAGGTGATCCAGATCCCTGTGGCTGAGATCGTGGTGGGGGACATCGCGCAGATCAAATACGGTGAGCAAGCAGCGGTGCTGGGTGGTGCCAGATAGGTCCCATGGCATGGCGTGCACTCCGAGCCCCTTTGGGATGATCTGGGTTTAAATCGGGCAAACAGGAAACCTCAAATCTTATCTTGCTTGACATGTTCTATTTTTTGTTACCTTGATTAAAATGAGGTTAATTCTCATTGGAGAGTAATCAAAAAGCCTGTTGATTGGCAGCTAAATATACCCTTTACAATAAGTTTGGTGGAACTTCTTCTAACCAAGAGGCTACCCTGTATCTATAGGTGCACTTTTATTTATGCAAGGGTGTAGCTGACACACTTGTTTGGTTTCTTAACATTGACATTTCTGGTTATGCTGGAAAATGGGGTATGATGAACTTCTTATTTTGCTACACTATTTTTAATGCTCGTAACTTGTAGCAGGCATCGTTTTGGATGGATCCTGAAATACATTGCTAGCCTTTCGAGAGTCTCTCAAAGAACAAGAGGAAGAAAGCTGTTACTGTATATAAGGAAAAAGTTCTATAAATCCATGTTTGACAGCTAAACCCAATTCGTTGTATTAAACAAAGCAAATATTTGTTTCCAGGCACCATTGCCTTAAAATTGTAGAGCCAGTAGATGTCAACCTTGATTAGAACTTAGCTCTAGTTTTTAAACTGGAAGGAAAAAACAAGTGCCTTTCTAGCTTTTCCTTGGTTTCTTAACTCCTTTTAATGAACTGATCATTGATCTAAACTAGCTGAATACGTGGTAATTGATGAGAAGTAGCTCTATATCTGTAGGAGTTAATTCTCTCAAAATGTTAGCAAATTGTGGTTCTAGGTATGTAGTGACTCCCACAGTGTCAGTAGTCTGATTCTCTTACTTAAAACTTTGGCAGTAAGTTGGTACTACTTAAATACTTTGTTTTAATCAAAACGATTAACCGCTTGTGTTGGTTGTCAGAGTTGCAGATAAGTCTCTCCCATATTCTTCTACATTTTAATTTTTAATTTTTTTTATTCTGTTTTTATTAACCCATTGCATCTATCTGCTTCAAGTCACTCTCTCAGTAGAAACTGCCCACCAAATCCCTTTTGCTTAGAGTTAAGCTCTAGTTGCACTGATAAAAGGCTTCTGCTCTAATTGGCCATCCCATCCTCCTTCTGGGGGCCTCCATTGCCTTGCATTACTGGGAATTCATCAGTGAGATGACTTGGAGTATCCTCATATGCCCCCCTCCACTGTGCTACCTCTCTTCCCTCAGCTTGACCCTGCTCTGCAATCCTGGGATCTCTGCCTAGGATGGGTGAAATCCCTGCTCAGCAACCTCAGACCAGGGCCAGCTGTAACCCATGGTTGTTCCCTGCTCTCCCAGGTGACTTGTTACCATCTGACGGCATCCTGATTCAAGGCAATGATCTGAAAATTGATGAGAGCTCTTTGACTGGGGAGTCGGACCACGTCAAGAAGTCCCTGGACAAGGACCCCATGCTGCTTTCTGGTAAGCCCAGCAGACATGCCCTATGAGAGCTGGAAAACCCAGCCAGTCTCCCAACCCCTTACAGTGCAGGGGTGCAGCGGGCTGCATGTTCAAATGGCAATGCGGTGTCACCTTCATGATGGTGACAGAACAGACCATGCTCATCCTGAGAGCTAGAGGGTGGCTGGAGGTGCCTGAGCTCTCTTCAGTTTGTCTGGGGGTCTAGGCAGCACAGAGTGGGCCAAGTGCAAGCCTGTCTCCTCCTACGAGTGGGTTTAGGTGGTGGTCAAGCAGACCTGGAGCCTGAATCTTCCATGTATCCATGGGTCAGGCACAGCATAGGGTGGGAAGCAGCAGAACAAAGTTCCCTGACAACTTGATCCTACCAGCCTGCTCCAGCCTTGCCCCAGAGGGACTTCCATACCACCGTGGTGGTGGGTGCCAATGTACTGGCCCACCTTGATTGCTAGGCCCCTCTCTTGAGGGGAAAATTAGCAGTTCATTCACTCCTTGGTGTTTCTGCTGAAATGAATAGGATGGTGTCAATCATCATGATGAGGACACTTGTCTTACAGGAACCTGGAAAGATACCCATTGAAGTCACTTAATACAAGGCACTGAATAGGCTGGATGGGGGTAATTTACTCTGAGACACTGACCTGGGCTAGCTTTGAACCGGCGATCCAGAAGCGATGGGACCTGTAATGCAGTCCTCCGAGTTGGCCAGTCCCATGTTTAGAGAGTCGGGGAAGAAGTGTCAGCATTGTCTCCTCATAGTTCACTCTTTCTGCTCCCCTGGCCAGGTACCCATGTGATGGAGGGCTCCGGGAGGATGGTGGTGACTGCTGTGGGCATCAACTCGCAAACTGGAATCATCTTCACTCTGCTGGGTGCAGAAGGAGATGAGGAGAAGAAGGTGAAGAAAGGTAAGGAGCTTTCTGGGTACCCAGCCTTTCTTCTCTGTCTGGGATGTCTCTGCTGGAACGTGGCGAGTCGTGTCCGTGGCTGACGGCTGAGGGTGAATACGCAGCCCTGGTAGCGTGTAAGACTGAGTAGGGTGATGTGAAGCCTGGGGGGACCAGGCTGTTGCCATCTGGTCACAATGCAGCGAGTGCAGGGAGCGTGTGGCCTAAAACCCACTCCACGCCTAGGACACTTTCTGGGTCCCCCAATCCTCAACTCCTCTCGGATGCAACTTCCACCTCTCTTGCTCTCCATCCCAAACTGCAGCTGGAGGGGAAAGACGAGGGCTTGTGGGGCTGACAATGGAATTGCTGTTGGTGAGGTGACTTGGGCAGGGAGGGTGTCGAGGGAGTAAGGGTGGCTGCAGTGATCAGTGTCCTTCAGGCTGTCCCATTCCCAAAGGCATCTTTGACAGCCTTACTTTTTCTGCTGGTTCTCTCTCTCAGTCCAAGAGAGAAGACCCTCCTTTGCCTGCCTGAGGTGTGTGGGGGTGGAGGATGGATCCTTTCTGTACTTGCTTTGTTGGCACTGTCAGCCTCAGGTGGGTGGTTTTCTCCCTGATTTTGGTGGGTAGGAAAGTAATACCCTCAGCATCCCTCCCTGGTGCCCTATCATCACATTAGTGCAGTGTGTTTGGGGAGCCTTGACCTCTTCGCCTCAGGGCCACCTTTTTTTTGCCTAGCGAGGTACTCTGAGGCCCCAAGGGAAGCGTTTTGGGGCTCTTGGCCTGTCTGTTCTCCAGC